>NC_056725.1:713264630-713267130 GCF_019279795.1 Protopterus annectens | reverse complement strand
AAAAGCTCTTGAAATCCAGGGCTTATAATCCGTGAATCGCTTGGATCTACCTCTTTCCTCAGTTTCATTTACCAAATTCTGCTTGTAGCCCCTATCATTAAAGTTCTCCTTAAGTCTAGTCGTCTCCTCTTCAAAATCTGATTCTAGAAGACATAACCTAGAGACCCTGCTCACCTGCCCCTGTACTATGTTGCGATATGTATATCCCGTGACTTAACTTTTAAAGTGAACAAATTGCAGAGACTTCAATGGCAGGAATATCATTTAGAGGCTTGTATCCAATATGGCATTGTTCCGAGGGGTATGCGGATACTTTGTATGCCAGCACAAGGTGACCGCTACCCGGAACTTTTGGCCAAATGGCAAACTATCAACATTGAGACTAGTTTTAAGTACATGTCCTTGCTGAATGAGTTCTTTTCTCCGGAGTTGGATAATTTAAAAAAAGAAGTGACTGAATTGCAACATAAGCTTGAAGCTGAGTTTAGCGATGGGCCATATAGTGAACGCATGGAAGCACTATATGTTACCTTTACTGAGAATGACGATAAATTGAAAAAACAGAAAACGGGTAAATTACAAAGAGATTTCCTGGACTTCACTAATGGGAACATCTTCGTATGGCCCAGGGCCATTGAAAATAGATCGATGGTGAATACTGCTAGGCGATTGGCAGATTCAACCAGGAGGGGAGGCAGGAGTGATGCGATGACGATGATGACGAACATAGCGCCTGAATGTAACACGTTTCCCACGCCGTTTCAGAAGGAGAAGGAGAGTGGTATCGGAACGCGTTTTGTGACAGCCAATATAACAACACATGAATCAAGGGAGGAAGAACCAACGGCTGACTTGGCTGATGAACAAACGGACACGGAATCTATTCGAGTGCAGGAGGGTCCTGCCAGTGTCACGATTGATGTGACAAACTCAGGTACCAGTTCAAATCATGATGTAGGTACCTGCTCTTCACAACAAATTGTCGAGTGAACTCTAATTCAGATGGCAATTCCTTGGGCACGCCCAAGATACAAGGAGCGAGCCACAATAGTAATAATTTTTGGGACTGTTACCAGCACCGTCAAAAAGAAAGGTCCCTGAAGCGGTCAGTAAGCGAGGACAGGGGACCGACAAGAGAAGAAAATTTGGGACTGACTGCTGATAATGATATGGGTATTGTTACTAACTTATCATCTTATGTTTTAAACTCTAGAGAATTAGAGGTGTTGAATAAGGGATTAACCTTTATTCCGAGCAAAAATGGTTGTTATGATGAAATGTTGATAGATATTATGTTATACTGCAGGAATGTGTCACTGAAGTTAATGTATGGTAACAGTAATGAGAAGGATTATTCCCTTAGAAAACCAAGTGGTTTTGTCCCTAATTAACATCAAGTTTGAATTTGTTCATTAGTGCATGTGAGAAAGATATGATAGATTACTACAAGGAAGCAGACTTTAAGAAATATCACAACTTATCTGCTGAACAAAGGATAGCACTGAATAGTCTCATTGCAAACAGGGACATTGTGATAAAAATGCGGATAAGGGGTGCCATTGTCCTTATGGACACGACATGGTATAACAACAAATTGAATGAGCTATTACAAGATAGTAACACGTATCTACTCATAAATCTAACTGTAAAAAGTATTATAGATAGGGTGAATATTCAATTAAATGCTCTATTGTTTGAAATGAAAATTTCTGAGGAAACTTATCAGTTCCTCAAAATAGAGAAACCAGTTATTCCGATCTTTAAAGCACTACCGAAGATACATAAATCTATCCAAAACCCACCCCTTAGACCGATAGTATCTGGGAGGGATGGGTTACGGAGAATGTGTCGATATGGGTGGAACACACTTTAAAACCCTATCTAGATCAAATGGATAATGTGTTGAAAGACACAGCACATTTTTTAAGGCTACTAGGTCAATTGAATAAATCCTATAGTAAGAATTTACTGATGGTCACTATGGATATTCAAAGTCTATTCACTGTGATTGACAACAAGTTTGGTATTGATAGTGTACAATTGCTCCTGGGTGACCTAGGAGTTAGTGATGATAAGTCATCACTCATTACATCACTATTAAGCATTGTTTTGGAGAATAATGTTTTTCTGGGAGGTAATGGCATATATAGACAAGCGCAGGGTCGCCATGGGGACCCCTGCGCAAATACATATGCAAATTTGGTTCTCTCTCAATGGGAAAGAACACATGTCATCAACAATGAGGAATGGAGACGTCAAATACAGTTATATCTACGTTTTGTAGATGACATTTTTCTTTGTGGGATGGGACAGAGGAAGAACTAGATGAGTTTATTAACCACTTACACTCCACTGAAGTTTTTAGGTTTTCCATCAACATGTCACGCAGTTCCATAGATTTCTTAGATGTATGTGTACAACAGGATACAAAAGGCTTTAGATCCAAGCTACATAAGAAAGATTGCTGGAAGAACTCACTCTTGGCATTTGACAGCATGCA
>NC_056725.1:712462130-712607130 GCF_019279795.1 Protopterus annectens | reverse complement strand
CCACTTCCCTTCTGAACTGGGAATTGCTAGGTGAAGTCTTATTTTGCCTGTTGTTCTAAGCGTCTTTGTTCCAGTTTAAGCACTTGGGTTCCAAACCAGTTATTTTATATTAGGAGGATTTGTGGTATAAACTCTTGTGGCAAGAGATGATAGCCTACACTCTTCTGAACCAGGAATTGCTGGTTGAAGGCTTATTGTGTCTGTTATTATGAAAGTGTTTTAATTCTAGTTTAAGCACTTGGACTCCAAACCAGTTATTTTACATTGGGAGGGTTTTGGTCTAGACTCTTGTGGAGGAAGAGTGTGGCTTACAACCTTCTGAGCTGGAAATTGCTGGTGAAGGCCTATGGCCTAGTCTGCCTGTTTTTCTAAGTTTCTTTATTCTAGTTTAAGCACTTGGATTTCAAACC
This sequence comes from Protopterus annectens, assembly GCF_019279795.1. Lineage (NCBI taxonomy): Eukaryota > Metazoa > Chordata > Ceratodontiformes > Protopteridae > Protopterus > Protopterus annectens. Next base: position 712,606,720 of record NC_056725.1, on the reverse strand, counting down.
AGTTACTTTACATTGGGAGGGTTTGTGGTATAAACTCTTCTGGCAGAAGAAGATAATCTACACCCTTCTAAGCTGGAAATTGCTGGTTGAAGGGTTATTGTGTCTGTCTTCTGAGGTGTCTTACTTCTGACTTAAGCACCTGGGCTCTAAAAGCAGTTGTTTTAAATTAGGAAAGTTTGTGGTCTAGACTCTTTTAGCAGGAAAGTGTGGCCTACACCTTTCTAAGCTGGAATTGCTGGTGAATTGCTGCTTTATTTATTTTTTTTTGCTGTTGTAATTGTGATTTTATGCACTTTGAATTTCTAGTACTTCTGCATTTTATAGCATAGTTAGATTCAGACTTGCGAAATCTAGACTGTTTGTTATCACTTGAGCATTAAAACCAGCTCTTCACTGAGATACTGAATGATCTAAGGCATCTGTTCCTTCCAAGTGTAAGTGCCTTCTTTTGCTTGTATATTGCATGTTTAATTTGTATTTGCATTCTTGAATTGTCTGAACTGTTTCATGCCGCATTTTAATGTATACTGTACTAGTTCAGCTGTAGCATAGCCAAGTTCCAGGTTTGTTGTTTCAGGGTTTGTTTTGAAAGTTCTGAGTATCCAATTCAATCCATACTTTTAGGTGAAGGTCCATCTGCACCCTTGTGGGAGGAGAGTGCTGTCTCAGTCCCATCTTATTGAGGGTGATTGAAGTAGTGCTCAGAGAGAGTGCCTTTATTGGATAGTTTAAGTTAAAAGGATTATTTCTAGTTTTGTTTAAGGCCTACATGTATACTAGAGAAAGAATATGGAACTTAGTGCCAATGAAAACCAAAAATACCACAAGTAAAGCACTAAAGGAAATAAGGCTGCAGGCACAGTTACGTAGGATTTATTCAGGAAACACAAAATCATAAACGCTGACACAACTCCACACTGTGTTTTCGTTCCACGATTGACTTAATCAGACAACCTAACCCTCACAAATCCACACTCTTAAATACATCAAACACATTCAATTAACACATAATTAGCATTAAATTAATTAGCTTCAGGTATTCATAATAAACTGTGAGTTAAAATGGAAAAGACATGCATCTTATCACACAAATAAAATACATAATAAAAGACATTGATAATAGTAAAATATATCTAAATCTAAACATCACATTTAACACTCTGTGCTAAAATGATAAAACCTGAGAATATGCTTGTACAAAAATAATTACTATATAAATAATGTAAAGTCTGATTTCCAAGGTTCAATAAAAACTCAAAATGCATAAATAGTAGTTTGGCGCCATCAAGTGGAGAAAACAGTAACTATCCTAAAAACATATTTATAATACAAGTAAAAAATGTATATATCAGTTTGTAGTATTAAAAACATAATATTTGACATATTCAATTTCAGAAAGCATTCGATCTGTCCCTCAATATTGATGAATTTAATAAATAAGAAAATTTTAGCCATAAAATCATTTGCTATAGCAAACATCACTTTTTAAAAAAAATTTTTTTAAAAAATATTTAAAATATTTAAAATATTAAGAACCTCCTATAATTTAGCTGCCCTCATTTTAGTACCGGAGTTATGGAAATAACATCATTCAGGCCTGGTGGTTTATTAGCCTCCAGGTGTAATTGCCATAGTAACTCCTTGTATTCTATGGAAGTCTCCCATTGTCCACCTCTAATATCTTTCTTAACTACTTCAAGAACAAAAAAGTTATACTCAGCTGAGTATAACTAGTACATGTGTACTAGGCTAATGGCCCTGGAGCCTTTACAAGCCTAACCCATAGGATTACCCTGGCATCATCCCACCCGGCCTTAGTTTTCAGTGCCTCTGTCGAGTAGAGCCACTGGAGTGATCCTCGGGGTGAATTTTCTATTTCCCATCCACTCAAGATTCTCTTGGAGGGCCAGTGAAGTGCTCTGTTTGACATGTATGGGAAGTCTATTCCATAGCATGGGCAGTCTCTGGGTTATGAACCTATCCTCGAGCATGTTCTGTTGATTGTGGTAATGAGGTCGAGGTCTCTGGAGCATGTGGTGAGGAGGGATTGGAATTTCTTTAGATGTAACACTTCTAACAGAGCTGTGTCAGACATGACTTTGTAAGTCAAGCAGAGATCTTCTCTATGTAGGCGATATGAAACAGAGAATAGTTGGAGTTTTTTGAGCCTGTCCATATAGGAGAAGTGTTTCTAAGACCTAGAATCCTCTTCTCTTTATGAGGTACTTTTGCGGCCTCACCAGTTGTTGCAGGTGTCTAGTGAGGTACATGCCAAATGGGGGATTGTACTCAATGATTGGCCTAATGAGGGAAGAGTAGAGGGAGACAATGACCTCTTTCTTTCTGGATGCAAAACCCTTAGTAATGAGATGTGCCACATAGAAGGTGGTCAAAAGACAGGTTGCTGTCAACCTGTGTTCCTAGATCTCTTATAACGTCTTCTGTGTTCAGTGGACTACCATCGATGTAGTAATTCATGGGAACTGGGTTTTTCCCAAAGGGGATGACGACACATTTTTTGGCATTGAGCTTAAGGCCATGGTTCTGACACCAGTCATTGGTCTCAGTGAGGCCTTTCTGTAGGATGTCAACATCACTTGGGGAATTAATAATGGCTGCCAACTTGCAATCGTCTGTGAACTTTGTTGGCCAGAGTCCCTTCATTTTGGACTGGACTTCTGAGAAGTAGGTACTAAACAGGAGAGGACCCAGGACCAATCCCTGTGGGACTCCCCTCGTGACTGGTCAGCAGTCTGACTTGGAGTCAGCTACTTTCACACTGTGGGTTCTGTCTGTCAGCCAGTTTGCAACCCACCTAGTGATATAGGAATTGCTACCTAGATTAGTGAGTTTTTCTGTGATTCCTGAGTGGGGAATGGTATTAAAGGCCTTTGCCAGATCAAGGTAGGCTATTTGAACCACCTTTCCTTCATCTACAGCTCTGGTGACAGACTGGGAGAAGTCGACCAAGTTGAGCAGGCATGCTCTGCCCTTCACAAAACCAAACTGTGTGGGATCCAGAGTTTGGAGATTCCCTATATCCTTGTTTATTAGGTCCATGATGATGCATTCCATAGCTTTGCATATCAGACTTGTCAGGTTAATGAGGCAATAGTTCCCAGGGTCTGTAGTCGCTCTTCCTTTTAACCTGTGCAGCTGTAATACTGGGTGCCTGGCAATCTACTGGTATTGTGATTGGTCGGGGGGGGGGTAAAGTTGGCACTGAATCTGTCGGCCAATATATTGGCAATATCTTTTGGCTCAGTATAGGAAGTACCATTGTGCAGTAGCTCAGAGCAAATCTGGGTATTGCCGTGGAGGTTCTTTACATAACTATAGAAGGCCTTGTGGTTATCTTTGCTATCTGCTCCAGTTCTGTTTTCTCAGCTAGATTTAGAGGATTTGATGAGGGATCTTAACTTTTTGTTGTAGCATACCATCGTGCACTGCTGGATAGCGGTGGTCACCATTGGTGGTTTAGATGCAAACGTATTGCTTGTTAAATTTTCCCTTAGCACTTAACTTGTGGTCCTCCAGAGGTTTCTCGTGGCCCTGCTCTACTATCAGGTAGAACACTAGGCCAAGCATCAGAGGTACCAACACACCTCTCGCCTACTAACCATTCCTAAGTGCGTCCTCCCTTCTTGACCATATAAACTTACCTAACATTATGGACAGAAAATTTACCACAGTTTCTCCAGCTATCTTGGTCAACATGGGCATCCTGAGGCAGTGTAGCAACTACCTCATATTCAGCGACAACCCTCTACTCCTAGTCCTAAGAAACTCAACATGTGAGAGATGCAACTATATTAAGAACCTTGAGTCCATGCTCTCTTAAATGCCAGTTAGTACATATGACAATGAGTGGGTTGTCAGCATGTATGCCTCATCTTTTACTCCACTCAAACCCACATCACACATACCTACATATGCAGAGGTCCTAACCAGAAACATACCTAAACACAGGAGACCTCCCAAACACAAACGCAAGCATGCTACACATGTTTCCTCTTCAGTACACAATACACATAATAGCTCACATACCAGTGTCTCACATGTGAAGCCCTGAAGGTAAACCACAAAACCAAATATATTAGTCATAGGTGATTCCATCGTGAGAAGCACAGATGTCCTTGTCACCAGGCTGAATAAGGAAAAGGTCACGGTCAGCTGTCAGGTGGTAGGATATGCCATATCACACATGCACTCAAGTCTCTCAACAACAAGTACTATTATGACTTCATCATAGTCCATGTTGGTGTGAACAACTTAAGACATACCTCTCTGGACTATATGAAGAGAGACATGACTGAGCTCTGATTGTGTGTCTCAGGTATCTCCATAGCCTTAAGCAGCATTTTAACTTCACCTAGGATGATGCCTCAATACAAACAGAAAATGATTGATTTCAATAATTAGCATCATTTCTGGTGTCATTCTAAGGGGATTCCAGTATCTATGATTTCCTAAGGTCCAGAGACTCTTCGCACAGTCCAAGAAATACCTCATGATCATTACAAAGTAGTTTTATTCACCAATTATTTAAAAAAAAAAGTGTTTTCATTTTACAGTGTAAAACTTCTTTAGACCTCGATTCTTTGCTAGAGTCTTCACCTGTCACTCCTTGGATTTCATCTACTTGCTAAGCCTCTTTCCACCCCCATAGTGCCTTTTTTAGACAGTATCTCGAGAACAAAATTCCCGACGTAAAAACTCCATCTAAAAACAACCTCAAGATTATGCTGCAAAACGCTAGGAGTCTTAACATGAAACTGCACTCACTGGAAGCAGTCCTCCCCTTGGAAGACACAGACGTTTGTGCAGTCATGGAGACCTGGTTCGAGGCTGTGGAGAGCACCCCAGCCACAGTGGGTTACACCTCCTTCCACATGTTCGGACCACAAAGTGAAGGAGTGAAAACTAAAGGAAGGTGGTGTATAAATTTTCATTAAAGATAAATACACCTCCAGATTGGTCAAACAGCATGATTAATTGAAGATGCTTCAGTTGCAATTAACTGTTGGTAGGGCACCTATTCAAGTCATTGCCAGATACAGGACCCCCTTCTTGAATCAGGGCACCCACTCAGCCTATTTGAATCTACTCAAGTCTGTCAAGCTACATCCGAACACCATGGTTTTGGGTGACTTTAACTACCCATCCATTGACTGGCAAATTACTCCTGCTCAAACTCACCTGCCCAAGCGTTCCTTGACTTAAACTCCAGTGCCCTAGACCAGCTGTTTGACACCCCCACAAGGGGTGCCAACATCCTGGATCTGGTGTTTACCAATATGAGGGGTGGCCACTGTAGCACCCCCACTGAGGTCTTCCCGGGTGAAATCTGACCACAAGTCAGTCTCATTTGAAGTAACTATCACACCTGAGCCCCCCACTGCAGCAGCAACTAAATTAAAAATACTTTTGCAAAGCAGATTATAGCCTTTTACGGGATAGTATAAATAGCTTTTCTGCACCTGCCCCCCTCAGATGGAACAACTGTGCCGAGTTCTACAGTAGTGCTTTATACAAACACATGTATAATTGCATTGAGTCGGCTGTACCTGATAGGACCAAAACAAGCTCGTCAAGGAAGAGCAAACCTGCCTGGTGGATAACTGCCATTAACATCTTTACATTAAGAGGAAGAAATTGCTATTTAAGAGTAAGCAGGAGCGAGCCATAAACTGGAAACACTCTCTCATCATCTTAAAGGAGCAAATAAGACTTATTGTAAATCCTCCAAAGCAAACTATGAATCCAAATTAGCTTCCTCAGCTAAAGACAACCATAAGGAGTTCTTTAGTTACATCCATAACCAAAAAGGAAAGGCCCAGATTTGTGCTGAACTGGTAGGTAATGATACCACATATACTGAGTATGTGGACATAGCTAACTTGTTGGCCAATAGGTTCTGTGAAAACCTTACTCCCCTGTACCCGCCAACATACCCCATAACATGTTTGCCAGCTGTCCCCTACCTTGTATCAGTAAAGAGCAGGTCATTAAAGCCCTCTCCAAGGCCAGGAACACAGCATCTATGGGACCTGATAACATCCCAGGCTGCATCCTACATGGACTTAGCAACACCACTGGGCATTTTTTCAATCATAGTCTAAGCACCGGCTTCGTCCTAGCTGAAAGGAAATTGGCCACCGTTATTCCTTTGCACAAGGGTGGTGCTTACACTGACCCCGGGAACTATAGACTTATTACCCTGACTAGCCTTATCTGCAAGGGCATGGAGTGAATTATTATGGACTTTATCAACAAAGGTATAGGTAATCTCCAAACACTTGACACTAGTCAGTTTGGATTTGTCAAAGGGAGGTCATCATGCCTGTTAAACCTGTTAAGACTTCTTTGAGACAGTCACTGAGGCCCTGGACAAGGGGAAATCTGTGCATACAGCCTACTTAGACTTAGCCAAGGCATTTGACACTGTCCCCCACTCAGGCATCATTGACAAACTCACCCAGCTAAGTATTGGCCTTTATGTTGTTCAATGGGTCGCTAACTGACTCACTAATAGAACCCATTAGTCAGAATAGGGGAATCCACTGCCAAATGCAGACCTGTAACCAGTGGTGTTCCACAGGGATCAATCCTGGGACTTCTACTGTTTGGAATTTTTTTCTCTGAAGTACAAGCAAAAACTTAAAGGTCTGTGGCTGACAGTTTGCTGATGACTGCAAACCAGGAGTGGTCATAGAATCTCCATGTCAGCATCCTACAAGAAGCTCTTACACAAACAAATGATTGGTGCCAAAGTTATGGCCTTAAGCTCAATGCAAAAAAATGATTTATCATCCCTTTCAAGTAAAGGCGATGTTCCTGCTAACTACCACATCAATAGCAACATTTTAAATACCCACTCAGTGGTGACAAACCTGGGCACTCAGGTTGACAGCCATCTCACCTTTGACCACCATGTCTCCATAGTGGTAAGAAGGGTGTTGTCTCCAGAAGAAAAGAAGTTATAACCTCCGTATACTCTTCCGTCATCAGGCCAGTAATTGAGTACAGCTCTCCTTTTGGTATGTATGCTTAACATACAAGACCATGTCAAACCCAGAGCTGTTGGACATGCTACACTTAAAGAAATCCCAATCCCTCAGAGAGACACGCCCCAGGGATCTAAACCTTGTCATCGCAATGAACAAAACATGCTGGAGGGATAGATTCCTGACCCAGAGACTCACCAGATTCTGGAATAGACTGCTCATACATGTCAAGCAAGAGCGCCACTTTGGCCGTCTTCAAAAGGAACCTTGATGATTGGATGGGAGATGGGAAATTCACCCCGGGGATCACGTCAGTTGCTCTGCTAGACAAGGGTCCAGGGAAGTAAATACTGTGGAAAGAAATAGCCAGGGAATTGTTATGGCTAGGCTTGTATAGGCTCTATGACCAATAGCCTAGTACAAACCTATGTACCGTTGCAAGCACTTCAGCAATTGTAGAGACCACAAAGGTTCCTCACTAGGAAAATTCTAGGTCTTCAACATCTGTCCTATGTGGATCATCTGAAATCACTGTCACTTTATTCTCTTTCCTCCAGGTTTCTCTCCCTTTGGAGCCCCAGGCTTCAGGTTCCTCGCCGGAATCTCCCCTCGAGGAAGTCCACTAGAAGCACGTGTGCAAGAGGAGGCACATTGACTCCACCCCTGAGTCTGTCACTGAAGACACTGACTGAGAGAAAGGTGAGGTTTCCCCCCCGATCTCCAGCCGCTGATATCACCTTTGGAGTCATCATGGAAATTGTAGGTCAGAAGGGTGGATGGTCTGCCCCAAAGGCCATGCGGTGGAACCAATACTAAAATGTCCTGACAAGGTCCTTAACCCCCCAGAAGTCAGGGTTTTTGGCAGAAGAGTGTCCCTGTTGATGTCTTCGTGGTTGCAGCTGCCATGAAAAAGAAGCTTGCCCAGCAGAGCTCCTCTGTCCATCTGCCTGACAGGGAGTCCAGAGAAATTGACTGGGGAAGCGTGTTTATATGTCAGCGACCTTCTCTCTGAGGGTGCTGAATTACATGGTGCATGTTACCAGACTGCAGAGATCACTCATTGAGGAGCTTTCTGAGTCTACCCCGGAGTCCATGCTGTCACTAGACTGGCCACTCTTAAAGCCATTTGTAACACCTCTGTGAGGCTCCTCTCCTATGCCATGGAAAGCACATCTAGAGCAGTTAGTTCAGGCATCGCTACTAGGTGTCACACCTGGATGCAGCTTTGTGATTCCTCTGAGCCCTTCAAAGCATCCTTCACAAATGCCTCCTTCTATGGATCTACCCTATTCGGTCTGTCTGTGAAGGATACTTTAGCCCAGTGCGAGAAGGATGGTAAGACTCTTCTGCTGTCAGAATCCAGTTTTCTACTCCTCAGAGTTCCTACTCCAGGTAACAGAGGTAGTAAGAAATTGTGATTCTGGAAGTCCAGGGCCTTCCATTAAGATGCACCAGCAGACTCTTCCCCTAGAGGCGGGTTGGGGAATGATTCTTTTAGACACCGCCCTAGGGGCAGGAGGGCTTCAAGGGAACAAGGGTCTTGGGACTCCCACCGGGCTAAGCCCTTCCAGCGACCCTGAAGTGTTTTCCAGCTGTCTTACCCAGGAGCCAGTCGGGGGGGGGGGGCACTTTTCTCCGCATCCATCAGCTTGGGAAGCCATCATGTCAAATCAGTGTGTGCTGAGAATAATATCCAGGGCTGTCTGATATCCTTTCTTCACCCACCAAATGCCCAAAAGATTCTACCAGATGTTCCACCCACTCACAGGGAGGCAGCCGTACTCGAAATTTCCAAGCTCCTCAACAAGCGAGTGATCCAGCCCATCCCCCCAGGACTATCTGGATCAGGCTTCTACACAAGGATGTTCGTGTTTCACTGTTGCAATCATCACACTTGGGTTATCTGCCTGCAGGTAGCCCTCAGTTGGCCCGAATACCAGATGCTTAATATTTCTGCATTGGTTGCTGTCGCTCTATGACTGACGTCAGGTCGTCAGGGGTATAAAGACAGGCAGCCAACGCTATTACATCAATCTTTCTTGCCTAGGAGCCCGAAGCAGAAGCCGTTTGCAAATGCTGGTCAGCCGCTACCTGAATTTTCATTTACGAATTGAATAATCCTGAAGTCTTCTAAAACTAAGTACCCTGTTGGGGATCCTTTTTTCTTGCTCTAACCAATGTCAGAAAAAGTTAACAATTGTCTTGCCTGTGGAAAGCAAATGCCACACACAAATTTTCATTCTTACTGCATCACCTGTTTAGGCCCAGACCATGACGCACCTTGCTGTCGGTTTTGTGCCTTGTTCAACACCCGAACCACTCATTGTCGGGCTGTCATTGTCGCTAAATTCTTTCTCTGTCTCGATCTCTGTATTCTGAAATGGTTTTGGTAAACCATCTGACTACTGATATTCCAAAAAAAGTAAGGATAAAGTTAGAGACAAACCGCATAGGTCCAAAGCTGTCAACGATGCTTCCCTTAAGCTAGTCGCCAGTTCACCGGTACTCGGTGAAGCATTTTCTTAGCCCCTAATGCCCGCTTCTGTGGATTCGCAGGCCTCTACCGAGACCCATTTGGAGTCTGGTATGCCGTGAGACTCTTCTTCGACTATGGAACCTGCGGATGTCTTTGCCCTGGATGGGTCTGGAGCTGCTGTGCAGACACCAGCTTCTGGAGCAGTTCTTCACACTACTGATGTTCGACTCAAACCGATGACTTTTTTATCTAAAACTACAGAGTTTCTTAGGCCCAGAGTATGCGCTACGCCTAGAAAATCGATGACCAAAGCACATGCTCCTCCTCCCATGCCACGACAAATGCTTAGAATGGCAGAAGACCTTATTATGCTGATTAGGGGGAGTCAGCCTTCCCCTGTTAAGAGGAAAAGAGACCAGTCCCCTGTAGCTTCAACAGCCATGGAGTCCGATGACTCTGAGGTATCTGATTATGAAGACATGCCCTTATCTGCTTATGAGGATTCAGATGCAGAGGAATCCATTCCCTCCGCCTCCCCTCCAGAGGATTTTTCTTTTGGTGAAACGTTACATACCTTAAGAGAGCATTTCCACTGGGAATGCCAAGACTATCCTCAGTCCAAAAAGAGACTCAGAGAATTCCTAGATTTGCCACCACACAGACCTTTAGCAATACCCCCTGTCCTGGAGGTTGTTGATGATGTTTTTATGGAATCCAGTCTTACTCCTTAAACTTTACCTCCTGCCCCTAGGAAACCAGACAGGTACTACAGAGTACTTGATACTCTCAAATTTCTTTTCAAGAATCCTACTGCTGACCCCGAGATTATTTCCCAGGGGCATAAAGGTATCAGGGCAACTGCAGCCAAGAATCCCACCCCTTCAGACAGGGATTCCAGTGCTTTGGACAGATGGAATAAGAAGGTATATACCTCTGCTACTCTTGCTATTAGGGCATTAAATTCTCAGCTTCACATGCTGAAGTACCAGCAACATATTATGGAACTTATTAAACAAAAAGTGGCAACCTTTACAAACTGTGCAGAAAATAAGGAATTGCAGGAGCTTATGCACTCTGCAAGCCAAGTCAGCAAGCATACTTTGCAGTGTGGCTTTGACGCCCTAGAGGCATCTTGCCGGGCAGCAGTCACTAGTTCTGTACTGAGAAGACATGCTTGGCTTACAGAGCAGACCTTGCCAGACCATGTCAGATCAAAGTTACTCGATGCTCCTTTGAACAAGGACAGTTTGTCGTCAAAGAAGAAGAGGTTCTTAAAAAGATGGAAGAAAAAGTTAAGTCTATGCAGACTGTTAAAGAATTGTTACAGGTGCATCTCCCTAGATTCAGTAGGGATTGCCCTTCCAAACACTGGTGATTTCCAGCCCCCTCCAGGCCATCTCAAACCAGACCCAGGGGAAACAGACCACCCATATTACAGCCTCAGGGTATGCAGAGATCTAAGCAATGGAGTGCCCCCACCCACAAAGCAGGGAGTGGTAGGCCACCTCCTTACAGAAAAAATCTCACAATGACATCTCCACTCCACTCCCCACCTCTGCCCAATTGCTTGTGTCCCTAGGAGGAAAACTTGCTCTTCATGCAAAAAACTGGATGTTCATCACACAAGACCGATGGGTCATCAACCTTGTATCCCAGGGGTACAAATTTTACTTCTACTCTCTGCCAACCCCAAGAGGGTTCCCAGATCTTCCTCCAAACCAGTAGGCAGAGGCTCAAAACCAAGTTCTATCCCTGCTCTCCATCAGAGCTATTCAGCCGGTTCCAGTGGAACAGATAGGTCAAGGATTCTATTCCAGAGTCTTCCTGGTAGCCAGAAAAGAGGGCTCTTGGTGCCCGAGCCTGGATCTTTCAATTCTCAGCACCTTCCTGGTGGTGCCAAAATTCAAAATGCTTACCCTGCAACAGCTTCTACCTATGCTAACTAAGGATGCTTGGTTAGTCACCCTAGATTTAAAGGAAGTCTATCTGCACATCCCTATAAGGTAGTCATGCAGGAAGTATCTATGTTTCAGGGCTGGATCTATGCATCATCAGTTCTCTGCACTTCCCTTTCGCTTATCCACTGCGCCCAGATTATTCACAAAATTTCTGGCTCCAGCCATTGCATACTGCAGGCAGAGAAATATCCAAATTTACCCGTACTTGGACGACTGCCTGATTCAGGCAGACAGTCAGGAATTGCTGTTTCAGCACTGGACATTTGTGAAAAATCTCCTCACTTCCCTGGGGTACACCGTCAATGAAAAGAAATCAAAACTGGTACCCAGTCAAAGGATTGTATTCCTGGGAGCAAGATTGGACACAACATCCCAGATGGCATTCCTCACTTCAGAGAAACAAGTCTATCTGACAACCTACTTCAAACACATGGCCCCCAGAACCCAGCTAACCGCAAGAAAAATACAGCAGGCACTAGGGTTCATGGCCTCATGTGTACTGCTAATTCCATATGCAAGACTGCATACAAGGAAACTTCAGTGGTACTTAAAAAGTCTTTGGCAACAACATTCTCAGGATCTGGAAACGGTCATTCCTATCATGCTCTGTCTAAGGACAGAGTTTCTTTGGTGGGTAGAAGCATGCAGCCTGAACAAGGGACTGCAATTTACTAAACCCCTCACTGCCCAGACCCTAACCACAGATGCATCGGACTATGCCTGGGGAGCACACATGGATGGCAAATGGATTCAGGGCCACTGGAGCCCAAGTCAAATTCATCTGCACATCAACCAAAAAGAGATGCTAGCTGTGCAGAATGCCCTGACAGCTTTCAGATCCCTACTCTTTCCAGGACAACAACTAATGAAAACAGACAACACTACATGTATGTGGTACATCAGCAAGCAGAGGGGAACCCATTTCTACCCATTCTGCAGGCTAGCCATGGCTCTATGGAACACGGCATTGGGCATGCAAGTCCATTTGCAAACTCAATTCCTGCCAGGCAAACAAAACTCACTGGCAGACGACTTAAGCAGAAATCTCCTAGACCCACACAAGTGGCAATTAGAGCCCAGCACCTTCAACCTTCTGATTCAGAAATGGGGGACCGCAGAGGTGGACCATTTTGCCTCCCCCCTACAACCACCAGCTCAGCAGATTCTTACCAGGAACCCTCACAGTAGGGCCTGGAAAGCGGATGCCCTATCTTTTCAGTGGGTAAATCTCTCAGTTTATGCATTCCCACCCCTGCCCCTTCTTTCAAGAGTATTACTCAAAATAAGACTGGACAGACCAAGGACAATTCTGATTGCCCCGGACTGGCCACGCCAGCACTGGTATCCACTCCTGCACAGCCTAACATCGGTGCCACCATGGCACCTGCATCAGAACCCTACCATGCTCTCTCAGCAGAAGGGGCAGATTTTGCATCCGCAACTATAAATCTTGCAGTCTGGCTTATCCCTTGAATCCTATCCCAGCAGCCCGAAGCAAACAGGTGCTGGATGTCATTCTTTAAGCCAGAAGAAGCCAAAATAAGGAAATCCTATGCAGATAACTGGAAAAGATACTGCTCATGGAGCCTATCTAAAGGAGAGGACACAACTCTGCCCTCCCTGCCTTTAATATTTGATTACTTAGCAGACCTACTCCACAAAGGCCTGTCCTTCTTTTTCATTAAGATTCATGCCTCAGCCATTTCGGCTCATTAGAATACTGAGCCACCTCTTTTCTCGCACCCACTTTTCAAACAGGTCCTGAGAGGGGCAAACAACTTAAAGGCCACCAAGGAGAACACCCACCCCTGCTTGGGACCTTTACTTTGTACTGGAAAAGCTCAGAGCCTGCAGCGACAGCAGACTTAAAATTCCTCTCTTGGAAAACAGCATTGCTTCTAGCAATCACTTCAGCTGGAAGTGGGTCTGAACTTTAAGCACTTATGGCTGTGAAGCCCTTCATTATTTTCCATGCTAACAGGGTCTCTCTCAGGACAAACCCTTCCTTTATGCCTAAAATGGTGTCTAGTGTGGCTCTCAATCAGTCCATACATTTCCCAACCTTTTTCCCTAATCCTCAAAATAAAGGGGAAAGGATCTTGCAGTCCTTGGACGTGCACAGACAGCTCAGATTTTACCTGGATAGGACTAAGGCCTTCAGGAAATCAGACCAGATGTTCTTCATCTCACATTGCTGCAGTCCTTACATATGGGTAGTCCGCTGTCCTCGGTCGGCCCGAATACCAAAGTATTAGGCTGACGTCGGTCAAGGCGCTTAAAACTGACATCAGGACGTCAGGGTACAAAAGCGCATGACCGACGTCATATCCTCAGTCTTTTTTGCCGCATGGTCCGATGCAGAAGCAGCGTTGCAAGTGCCGTTCGGCGTTCTGAAATTTTTCGAGTTCGGAGTTTCAGACCGATTCCAAGTTGGCTAAGTACCCCGCTGGGGAATATTTTGGTTTTTTCTTGCCTCAGTGTATTACCGGATGTCAGAAAAAGTGAATAATTGTATTTCTTGTGGGAAACAGATACCGCATAGGGATTATCATTCTTTGTGCATTCCTTGTTTGGGGCCTGAGCACGACGTAGTTGGGTGTCGCTTTTGTGCTAGGTTTAATAAGCGCACTATTAAGCGAAGGTTAGATTGTGCTAGGCTGGTCTTCGGTAAGCGGTGCAATTATAATATGCCGCCGGATACTCCGGCCCCTTCCAAGAAGCGCAAAGACAAAGCGGTTAAACCCAGGCAAGATGAGTCGTCCGTTCTGGACGCCGGTTCTTTAGAGGCTTCAGTGGAACCGGTGGTTCCGATGGAGGCCTCTCTGGAGTCTCAGGGGGAGTCTTTGATTTTGCAGGATGTGGCCTCTCACGAGGCAGGTCAGGCTGAAGGGGCTTCTCAGGTTTTTGTACTCCCCTCCCTTCCCAGGGTGGTTAGACCCTCTCCTTCTGTTTCCAAGGCTTCTTCCAGAGGCAGGCCAGGTTTAGCTTCTGTTGGTGTCAGTCCTAGTTCAGCAGGGTCTGTGCCTAAGAAGCACATGCTTAAAATGGCAGAAGATTTGATTACTCTGATTAGAGGTTCTTTGCCCCCTCCTGATAAGAGGCCTAGGGTGGAGCCAGAGTTGGAAAGTTTTGAACAGGCTTCGGATGTTTCAGAGTCTTCGGCTGAAGACTTGCAGGAATACACTCCTTATTCTGATTCTGATGCAGAAGATTCCACTCCTTCTGCTTCTCCTCCAGAGGATTTTTCTTTTTCAGAGACTCTTCATTCTATGAGGGAACATTTTAAGTGGGAAGGTCAGGACTTCTCTGATTCACGGAAAAGGCTTAGAGAATTTTTGTTTTTACCTCAACATAGGCCCTTAGCTATACCCCCTGTTCTGGATGTTGTGCAAGATGTATTTTCAGAGGCTTCACTTAATCCTGATTCTCTGCCTCCTGCGCCTGTTAAACCGGATAGGTATTACAGGGTGCCTGAGGCTCATAAATATCTCTATAAGAGTCCTAGGGCAGACCCAGAAACTGTTAGTCAGGGACCTAAGGGTGTCAAGGCCTCTGTTGTAAAGAATCCGGTTCCTCTAGATAAAGAGGCCAGAGCTTTGGATAGATGGGGAAAGAAGGTCTATACATCTTCTACTTTAGCTATGAGGGCTTTGAATTGCCAGTTTCATATGTTGAAATATCAAAATTTTCTTCTTTCGCAATTGAAATCTAAGGTGGATGCTCTACCAGAAGGCATTGACTGTAAAGAATTACAAGATTTGGTGCATGTCTCTGAACAGGTGGGTAAGCATTCTTTACAGTGTGGTTTTGATGCTTTGCAGGCCTCTTCTAGGGTGGCTGCCACTGGTTCAGTTCTTCGCAGGCACGCCTGGCTTAAGGATCAGAATTTATCTGACCATGTTAAGACAAGGATTTTGGATGCTCCTTTGCAGTCTGAAGTGTTGTTTGGTCCACCTGTGGAGTCAGTCTTGAAGAAATTGGAGGACAAGGCTAAGTCTATGCAGACTGTTAAAGATTTTTTGCAAGTTCAGCCTCCAAAGTTTAGTAGAAATTGGCCTGCTAAGGGGTGAACGTATCCTTCTTCTGACTCTCAGTCTAGGGGTAGATCTAGACGTGGTAGGGGCAGAGCTCAGAGTTCCTTCAGACCTAGAACATGGAGTTCACCTGCACAGTCTTCGAGTGAGGGCAGGGGCCAGTCCTTTCGTAAACAGGCCCAATGACCTACTTTTTCAGCTGCCAGATCCTTCTTGCCTGGCAGCACCTTTGGGAGGACGGTTGACACTCTTCAAGGAAAATTGGATTTTAATTACCCAAGACAAATGGGTATTGGATATCATACACCAAGGTTACAAGTTTTATTTCCATACTTTACCTCCTTTCAAAGGCATGCCAGACGTTCCTCCTCAGCAAAGACTAGAGGCTCACAAACAGATTTCTCTACTACTTCAAATAGGAGCTATACAAGCGGTCCCTCTGCCAGAAGTGGGCCTAGGATTTTATTCTCGCCTGTTTCTAGTACTAAAGAAAGGGAACACGTGGAGACCAATTTTGGATTTATCTATCCTCAACACATATCTGGACATTCCCAAGTTCAAAATGTTGACGTTACAACAGCTTTTACCTCTGCTGGGCAAAGATCACTGGATGGTGACTCTGGATCTCAAGGAGGCTTACCTTCATGTTCCTATCAGGCCCTGTTGCAGGAAGTATCTGCGATGTTCTTCGTCTTCCATTGCTGCAGTCCTGACTATTGGGGTATAGTCCGCGTCCAGTCGGCCCGAATACCAGAGTATAAGGCTGACGTCGGTCAGGGCGCATTAGACTGACGTCAGTACGTCAGGGTACTAATGCGCATGACCGACGTCATATCCTCAGTCTTTTTTGCCGCATGGTCCGATGCAGAAGCAGTTTTGCGAGTGCAGGTTGGCGTACTGAAATATTTCCGAAACCGGAGTTTCAGACCGAAACAGAGTTGGCTAAGTACCCCGTTGGGGAACATTTTAGTTTTTCTTGCCTCAGTATTTTACGGATGTCAGAAAAAGTGAATAACTGTATTTCTTGTGGGAAACAGATACCTCATAGGGATTATCATACCTTGTGTATACCTTGTTTAGGGCCTGAGCACGACGTTGTTGGTTGCCGCTCTTGTGCTAGGTTTAACAAACGCACTATTAAGAGGAGGTTAGACTGTGCCAGGTTAGTGTTTGGGAAGCGTTGCAATTATAAAATGCCGTCGGATGCTCCGACGCCCGCTTCCTCCAAGAAGCTCAAGGATAAAACTGTGAAGCCTAGGGTTGAGGAAGTCCCGGACGTCGGTTCTTTAGAAGGCTCAGTGGAGCCGGAGGTTTTGCCAGGAGTTTCCATGGAGTCCCAGGCAGAAACTATACTCTTACAGGATGTGCCTTCTCAGGAGGTAGGCCAGGCTGAGGGGGCTTCTCAGGTGACTGTTCTTCCCTCTCTTCCCAAGGTAGTTAGGGCCTCTCCTTCTGTTGCCAAAACTTCTTTGAGAGGTAGGCCTACTTCAGCTTCAGTGGGGGCTTCTCCTAGCATTTCGGGTTCTGTACCTAAGAAACATATGCTTAAAATGGCAGAAGATTTGATTACTTTGATTAGGGGTTCTATGCCCCCGCCTGATAAGAGGCCTAGGGTGGAACCGGAGTTTGATAGTTTTGAACAGTGTTCAGAGGCTTCAGAATCTTCTGTGGAAGATATGCAGGAGTATCCTACTTATTCTGATTCTGATGTGGATGATTCCACTCCTACAGCTTCTCCACCTGAGGATTTCTCATTTTCAGAGACTTTGCATTCCATGAGGGAGCACTTTAAATGGGAAGGCCAGGATTACTCTGACTCCAGGAAAAGGCTTAGGGAGTTCTTGTTTTACCCCAGGATAGGCCTTTAGCTATTGCTCCTGTCTTGAATGTGGTGGAAGATCGTTTTGCAGAGGCTTCCCTGAACCCTGACTCTTTGCCTCCTGCTCCTGTTAAGCCTGATAGGTATTATAGGGTGCCCGAAGCTCATAAATATTTGTTTAAGAGTCCTAGGGCGGACCCAGAAACTATTTCTCAAGGGCCTAAGGGTGTAAAGGCTTCTGTGGTTAAAATCCTGTTCCCACTGATAAAGAGGCACGGGCTTTGGATAGGTGGGGAAAGAAAGTGTATACTTCTTCCACTCTAGCCATGAGAGCTTTGAATTGTCAGTTTCACATGCTAAAATATCAGAATTATCTCCTTTCACAATTGAAATCTAAGGTGGATGCTTTGGCGGAAGGTATTGAGTGTAAAGAGTTGCTGGATTTGGTTCATGTGTCTGAACAAGTGGGTAAGCATTCTTTGCAATGTGGTTTTGATGCTGTACAGGCCTCCTCGAGGGTGGCTGCTACCAGTTCTGTTCTTCGCAGGCATGCCTGGTTGAAGGATCAGAATTTAGCTGAGCATGTTAAGACAAGGATTTTGGATGCTCCTTTACAGTCTGATGTGTTGTTTGGTTCGCCTGTGGAAGCAGTTTTAAAGAAAATGGAGGACAAAGCTAAGTCTATGCAAACTGTTAAAGATTTTTTGCAGGTGCAGCCACCGAAGTTTAGTAGAAATTGGCCTGCTAAGGGGTGGACATATCCTGCTTATGATTCTCAGTCTAGGGGTAGGTCTAGACGTGGTAGGGGCAGGGCTCAAGGTTCTTTTAGGCCTAGAACAGGGAGTTCACCTGCTCAGACTTCTGGTGAGGGCAGGGGTCAGTCCTTTCGTAAACAGACCCAATGACCTGTTTTTCAGCTGCCAGCAGATTCACGTTTGGCAGCTCCTTTGGGAGGAAGACTGTCTCTTTTCAAAGAAAATTGGGATTTAATTACTCAAGACAAATGGGTGTTGGATATCATTCACCAAGGTTACAGATTTTATTTCCATACAATGCCCCCTTTCAAAGGCATGCCAGACGTTCCTCCTCAACAACGGAAAGAGGCTCACAAGCAAGTTTTACAGTTACTTCACATAGGGGCCATTCAGCCAGTCCCTGTATCAGAAAGGGGCCTAGGATTTTATTCTCGCCTGTTCCTTGTACCAAAGAAGGGAAACACGTGGAGACCAATTTTGGATTTATCTATCCTCAACACTTATCTGGACATTCCCAAGTTCAAGATGTTGACGTTACAACAGCTTTTACCTCTGCTGGGCAAAGATCACTGGATGGTAACTTTAGATCTCAAAGAAGCTTACCTTCATGTGCCTATAAGGCTAACTTGCAGGAAATATCTACGGTTTCGAACTGGAAATTCTCATTATCAGTTCTCTGCATTGCCCTTTGGCTTATCTACTGCGCCCAGAGTGTTCACAAAGGTTCTGGCTCCAGTGATAGCTTACTTCAGGCTTCAAGGAATTCAAATCTATCCTTACTTGGACGACTGCCTGATTCTGGCTCAAGAAAGGGAAGTTCTTCTACAGCACCTGGAATATGTTATCGCAGTGCTAAGATGCCTAGGGTATTCTGTGAACGAAATAAAGTCCAGTCTAGTACCCTCTCAAGACATGTGCTTTCTGGGTGTGAGACTGAATACAGCAGCCCAGATGGCCTTTTAACCCCGGACAAACAAAAGAGTCTGTCACTTTACTTCCATCAACTATCTCATCAGTCCGTGCTGACTGCAAGGACAGTCCTTCAAGCATTAGGGTTCATGGCATCTTGTATTCTGGTGCTTCCCAATGCCAAACTGCATATGAGGAAGTTACAATGGTATCTCAAAATGTATGGACACAGCACTGCCAGGATTTGGACACTGTCATTCAAATAATACCTTGCCTTCAAAAGGAATTCTTGTGGTGGGCTCAGGAATGTCACCTAAACAAGGGACTCTCTGTGACCCGCCAGAGGCAAGTCAGATCTTAACGACAGATGCCTCGGACATTGCTTGGGAGCTCATCTAAATGGAAAGTGGATACAAGACAAGTGGCCTGCCAGACTACAGCATCTACATATCAACATGAAAGAGATGTTAGCAGTCCAGTTTGCATTGATGGCTTTCAAGGAGTTACTTCTTCCAGGGCAGGTGTTGATTCTAACAGACAACACAACTGTCATGTGGTACATCAACAAGCAAGGGGGAACACATTCTTATCCTCTATGCAGGCAAGCAATGATTTTATGGGAGACTGCGCTAAGCCTGCAACTAACTCTTCAGGCAAGGTTTCTGCCAGGAGCACAGAACTCCTTAGCGGATGTGTTAAGCAGACAAATCATGGATCCCCACAGTGGAAACTGGATCTTCATGTATTTCAGAAACTGACAGTGTCATGGGGAACTCCAGACATAGATCTGTTCGCTTCTCCACTAAACCACCAGCTGCCAAAGTATTGCACAAAGGGGTTTCATCACACGGCTTGGAAAGTGGATGCTCTGTCTTTCAGTTGGAAAAACCTTCATGTGTATGCCTTTCCACCTCTACCTCTTCTTCCAAAGGTACTGTTAAAGGTCAGACAAGACAGGCCAAGGATGATTTTGATAGCTCCAGATTGGCCTCGGCAACACTGGTACCCTCTACTACGGAGTCTGGTAAAGAAGCCTCCATGGCCTTTACCTCTGATTCCTCATCTGTTATCTCAGAAGGACGGTCATCTGCTCAATGTCAAGCTACACTCTCTTCATCTAACAGCTTGGCATATTCTGTGTTGAAGCACAGCAGGTCTCAACTTCCTCAACAAGTTTTAAATGTGATTATGGAAGCTAGAAGACCTAGTACAAGGAAAGTGTATGCAGAAAAATGGAAGAGATTTTTATTTTGGAGTACAGCAAAGAATTTGGAGATTTCTGAGCCTAATTTGAGTGTGGCTCTTCAATATCTTACTGAATTATTGGACAAAGGTTTGTCCTTCTCTTCCATAAAGATTCATGCTGCAGCAATTTCAGCTCACTATGATTGTGACCCACCTTTGTTTTCGCATCCTTTGTTCAAGCAGTTTCTTAGAGGGTCAAAGAATATAAGACCCCCACGTAGAGCTCCTACACCTGCTTGGGATCTCAATTTTGTGTTGGAAAAACTTACTCTACAACCTTTTGAGCCTGCAGCTACTGCTGAATTGAAATATTTGTCATGGAAGACTGTTTTTCTGTTGGCTATTACTTCTGCAAGAAGGGTGTCTGAGTTGCAGGCCCTTATGGCAGTAGAGCCCTTTTTGATTTTCCATAAGGATAGGGTATCATTACGTACTAATCCTTCTTTTATGCCTAAGGTGGTTTCTAGTGTGGCTTTAAACCAAACTATTCATTTGCCTACGTTTTTTGCAGATCCTCAAAATAAAGGGGAAAAGATTTTGCACACTTTAGATGTACACAGGCAATTGCGTTATTATTTAAGCAGGACTAAGGATTTTAGACAGTCTCAGCAGTTGTTTGTTTCTTTTGCTTTGAGTTCTCAGGGCAAGCCTGTGTCAAAACAAACTATTTCTAGGTGGATTGGCTTTTGCATTGCATTTTGTTATTCCCATCATGGCAAGGAGATTCCAGCTGGGATTAGGCCTCATTCCACTAGGGCTACTGCCACTTCAACAGCATTTCTAAGGGGGGTGGCAACTAAGGATATTCTGGAAGCAGCTACTTGGAGTTCAGTGCATACTTTCTCTAGGCATTATCACCTTCCTATCTACTCTAAGTCTAGGGCTGGTTTTGCCACAGCTGTTTTACAAGGCATGTTGTCAGCTCCTACTACTTTATAATTTGCCAGCCTCCCTTACCTCTGCTTTGGGATTCTACCCAATAGTCAGGACTGCAGCAATGGAAGGCGAAGAACATAGTACAGTTTTGTACCTACCATAAATGTAGATGTTCGAGGATTCCATTGCTGCAGTCCAATTTACCCTCCTTCCCTCTGTATTTAGGGGTGGTTGTGTAGGTGAGTTTACATGCTTATATTTTTGTATATATTGTTGTATATATTGTACATGTTTTGGTGCAGGTTTTTGGGACTTGTCTTTTAGGGTCTTCTGACATCTGGGGCAAGAAAAGACTGAGGATATGACGTCGGTCATGCGCATTAGTACCCTGACGTACTGACGTCAGTCTAATGCGCCCTGACCGACGTCAGCCTTATACTCTGGTATTCGGGCCGACTGGACGCGGACTATACCCCAATAGTCAGGACTGCAGCAATGGAATCCTCGAACATCTACATTTATGGTAGGTACAAAACTGTACTTTTTCGGGCTGGGACTTTTCATTATCAGTTCTCTGCATTGCCCTTTGGCTTATCTACTGCGCCCAGAGTGTTCACAAAGGTTCTGGCTCCAGTGGTAGCTTTCTTCAGGCTAAGAGGAATACAAATCTATCCTTATCTGGACGATTGTCTGATTCTGGCTCAAGGAAAGGACGAACTTCTTCATCATTTACAGTATGTGATGGCAGTGTTAAGATGCCTAGGGTATTCTGTGAACGAAATAAAGTCCAGTCTAGTACCCTCTCAGGACATGTGCTTTCTGGGTGTGAGACTGAATACAGCATCCCAGATGGCCTTTTTGACCCCGGACAAACAAAAGAATCTTTCTCTTTACTTCCACCAATTGTCTCGTCAGTCCAGGCTGACTGCAAGGACAGTCCTTCAAGCCTTGGGGTTCATGGCATCTTGTATTCTGGTACTTCCCAATGCCAAACTGCATATGAGGAAGCTACAATGGTATCTCAAAAATGTATGGACGCAACACTGCCAAGATATGGACACTGTCATTCAGATGATACCTTGCATTCAAAAGGAATTTTTGTGGTGGGCTCAGGAATGTCACCTAAACAAGGGACTCTCTGTGACCCGACCAGAGGTGAGTCAGATTCTAACGACAGATGCCTCAGACAAAGCTTGGGGAGCTCATCTAAATGGAAAATGGGTACAAGACACGTGGCCTGACAGACTTCAACATTTACATATCAACTTGAAGGAGATGTTAGCAGTCCAATTTGCATTGATAGCTTTCAAGGATTTACTTCTTCCAGGGCAGGTGTTGATTCAAACAGACAACACAACTGTCATGTGGTACATCAACAAGCAAGGGGGGACACATTCATATCCTCTATGCAGACAAGCAATGATTTTGTGGGAGACGGCTCTCAGTTTACAGCTAAATCTTCAGGCAAGGTTTCTGCCAGGAGCACAGAACTCCTTAGCAGATGTGTTGAGCAGACAAATTATGGATCCCCACGAGTGGAAATTGGATCCTCATGTATTTAAAAAATTGACAGTGTTATGGGGAACTCCAGACATAGATCTGTTCGCTTCTCCACTAAATTACCAGCTGCCAAAGTTTTGCACAAAAAGGTTTCATCCCACAGCTTGGAAAGTGGATGCTCTCTCATTCAATTGGAGCAATCTTCACGTGTATGCCTTTCCACCACTGCCTCTCCTCCCAAAGGTACTCCTGAAGGTCAGACAGGACAAGCCAACCATGATTTTAATAGCTCGATTGGCCTCGACAGCACTGGTACCCATTACTGAGAAGTCTGGTACGGGAGCCTCCATGGCCTTTGCCTTCGATTCCACACCTGCTGTCTCAGGAGAACAGTCATTTACTCAATGTCAAACTTCACTCTCTACATCTAACAGCCTGGCATATTCTGTTTTAAACCCTGGAGGGTCTCAGCTTCCACAGCAAGTTTTGAATGTTATTTTGGAGGCCAGAAGGCCTAGTACAAGGAAAGTTTACACAGATAAATGGAGGAGATTTTTAATTTGGAGTACAGCAAAGGACTTTGATGTTTCTAAACCTAATTTAAGTGTTGCTCTTCAATACCTTACTGAGTTATTGGACAAAGGTTTGTCCTTCTCCTCTATAAAGGTTCATGCTGCAGCAATTTCTGCTCACTATGACTGTGACCCACCATTATTTTCTCATCCTTTGTTTAAGCAATTCCTTAGAGGGGCAAAGAATATAAGACCCCCACGTAGAGCTCCTACTCCTGCTTGGGATCTCAATTTTGTGTTGGAGAAACTCACTCTACAACCTTTTGAGCCTGCAGTGACTGCAGAGTTGAAATATTTATCATGGAAGACTGCTTTTTTGTTGGCCATTACCTCTGCGAGAAGGGTTTCTGAATTACAGGCCCTTATGGCGGTTGAGCCTTTCTTAATTTTCCACAAGGATAGGGTGTCTTTGCGTACTAACCCTTCCTTTATGCCTAAAGTGGTTTCTAGTGTGGCTTTAAACCAAACTATTCATTTGCCTACTTTTTATGCAAACCCCCAAAATAAAGGGGAGAAGATTTTGCACACTTTGGATATACACAGACAGTTGCGATATTACTTGAGCAGAACTAAAGGGTTCAGGCAGTCTCAGCAGTTGTTTGTTTCATTTGCTTTGGGTTCTCAGGGCAAACCTGTTTCAAAACAAACTATTTCTAAGTGGATTGGTTTTGTATTGCTTTCTGTTATTCCCATCATGGTAAGGAGATTCCAGCTGGGATTAGGCCTCATTCCACTAGGGCTACTGCCACTTCTACAGCTTTTTTAAGGGGGGTGGCTACTAAAGATATTTTGGAGGCAGCTACTTGGAGTTCAGTGCATACTTTCTCTAAGCATTACCACCTTCCACTTTACTCTAAATCTAGGGCTGGATTTGCCACTGCAATTTTACAGGGCATTTTGGCAGCTCCTAATGCTTTATAGTTTTGCCATCCTCCCTTACCTCTGCTTTGGGATTCTACCCATATGTAAGGACTGCAGCAATGTGAGATGAAGAACATAGTACAGTTTTGTACCTACCATAAATGTAGATGTTCAAGATCCACATTGCTGCAGTCCAATTTACCCTCCCTCCTTCCCCTCTGTAGTTAGAGGTGGTGGTGTGGTTTGAGTTGTAAATATTGTAAATATGGTTAGTGCAGGGGTGGTTGGTTGTTTTTTGCTGTTTTTTGGCTTTGGCCTTTCTTGTTAGGGCCTTCTGACATCTGGGGCAAGAAAAGACTGAGGATATGACGTCGGTCATGCGCTTTTGTACCCTGACGTCCTGATGTCAGTTTTAAGCGCCTTGACCGACGTCAGCCTAATACTTTGGTATTCGGGCCGACCGAGGACAGCGGACTACCCATATGTAAGGACTGCAGCAATGTGGATCTTCGAACATCTACATTTATGGTAGGTACAAAACTGTACTTTATTAGTCAGCTTTGCAACAAGAGCAGAGGGCAAGGCCATTTCTAAGCAAACTATATCTAAATGGATAGCACATTGCATCCATTTCTGCTACAAGCACCATGGGAAACCAACCCCGCAGGGGGTCAGAACACACCCCACTAGGGCAACTTCTACCTCTGCTGCATTCCTCAGGGGAGTCCCACCAGGGACATCCTAGAAGCTGTTACCTGGAGTTCAGTACACACCTTCACCAAGCACCACCATTTGCCTTTCTTCTCCAAAGCCAGGGCAGGCTTTGCAACAGCAGTCCTGCAGGGCATTGTAGCCAGCCCCAACTCTTCCTGACTGCATCCACCCAAGTGTGATGACTGAAAAAGTGAAACATGAAGAACATAGTGCAGTTGTTTACACTTACCATAAATGTAGATGTTCGAGTGTATTCACTGTTGCAGTCCTGGTTTCCCTCCCTCCAACCCCCTGGTCTGTCTCTCTCTCTCTCCTTATTCTCTCTAGGCCTTTTACCCCCTCCCCCCCAATTTTCAGGGGTATGGGTATTGCCATTGATATTTACAGTGGTGGTGTTTTCTTCCATCATAACTTAGCGCCATGTTGGAGGGCTCCTGACATTTAGGGCAAGAAAAACTGATGTAATGGCGTCGGCTGCCTGGTTTTAAACCCCTGACGTCAGTCCTGGAGTAACAGCAACTGACACAGAAATACTAAGTCTCTGGTATTCGGGCCAACTGAGGGCTACTTGCAGGCAGATAACCCAAGTGTGATGACCTCAACAGTGAATACACTTGAACATCTACATTTATGGTAAGTGTATACAACTGTACTTTCTTTTTGGTGCCCAAAAAGATGGGGGGGGGGGCACAGACAGATCTTTGATCTCACCCACTTGAGCAGGTTTGTCTCCAAGACAAAGTTCCAGATAGTTACAATTCAATCTATCCTTCCCTACCTTCCAAAGGACTACTGGATGTGCTCAGTGGACCTCCAGGCACTTACTTTCACATAAATATTAATAAGCATCACAGGAGGTTCCTACACGTCCGGTCAAGAGCCAGGCATTATCAGTTCAGGGTACCCCCATTTGGCCTCACCACAGCCCCCATGGTGTTCACCAAAGTGGTAGCAGTACTCGCGACATATCTCTGGCTGCAGGGGATATGGGTTTTCCCTTTCCTGGACAACTGGCTTCTAGCTGCACCCAGCAAGCATTAGCTTCTTCAGGCCAAGGACCCGTTCCTTCAGTTAGCCTCGTCCTTGGGCATTGCAATAATTTTTCCCAAATTGAAATTGCAGCCTCTCTGTTCCCTGGAATTCATCAGAGCACTGTTGATTGTCTGGGTGCAAGGTCGTTCTCACTGACAACAGTATTCATTCTCTTCTGGGCCAGGTGCCTCTTCTTCTAGAAACCCCTCTGCCGTCAGTAGCCCAAATCCTTCAAGCTCTGGGATCCATGGCAGCAACCATTGTTATTTTACCCTTGGAAAGACTACACCTGCGGATTCTCCAATGGATCCTATTAGTTCAGTCATTGGTCCTGGACCAGCCCCTGTCCCATCCCATTCGGCTTTCCAGAACCTGCAAGTCCTCCCTACTGCAGTGGTTAAACATTAAAAATTTAGCAGAAAGTCAGTCTTTCATGGTCCTTTGGCCACAGTCACCATGGATGCCTCCTGGCTCTGTTGGGGGGGGTATTGGCTGGGACGTTGTTCAAGGGATGTGGTCAGTGTTAGAGACCAATTTACAGTCTCAGTGTTCTGGAGATCAGAGCAGTGCTTCTGGCATTGCAGGCACTTCATTAATTTCTCCCCCAAGGAACGATTGTGATACAGGCAGACAACATGGCTCTTGTCTGGTATGTCAGCAAACAGGGAGGAACCAGATTTTACCCCCCCTCTGTTGAGAGGCCATGTGATTGTTTGAATTTGTGATTTCCTCAGGCCGCCTTCTTATTGCAACACATATTCCAGGGTGTTACAACATCCTAGCGGACAAATTCAGCAGGACTGTTTTTTCCTCACGAGTGGTCTCTGAAATAATCAGTGGCGGACATGATCTTCCAGAAATGGGGTCAACCAACCTGCGGTCTCTTCGCCTCACCTTCTAACGCCAAGTGCAGAGAGTTTTTTGCCCTGATTCCCCCCAGAGGAGGGACTCGCAGAGATGCTCTAATTCATGCTTAGCCCCCCCCCCCAGTCTGCTGTATGCTTACCCTCCCCTTCCTGTTATGTCAAAATTCCTTCAAAAGGCACAGAGGTCGAGCTGCTGCGTGATTCACATTGCCCCCTTCTGGCCTCGTCAGGTTTGGTTTCCTCTCCTTTGGTCTCACAGCGTCAGTCCTCCTTGGATTCTGGATTGATATCCAGATCTGATTTCCCATCTGGAGGACAATTGTCATTCAGATCTGGAGAATCTGAAGCTCACAGCTTGGGTTCTGCAGTTCCAGTGATGGCTAGAGTTCCCAGACTTTCATCTCCTGTGAAGCTCATATTGCTTTCCGCTCGCAAGTCTACCAAGATTTATGCTAGTAAATGGAAGAGGTTTTCCATTTGGGAGTTTCACAGTTCGGTGGATCCCTTTACTGCCTCTTTTCCTTCAGTTTTAGACTTTCTGGCTTCTATGTTCAACCAAGGTGCCAGTTTCTCTACAGTGAAAGCCAACTAGCTGCCATATCCCATTATCATGTCAGACTAAAGGATTCTTCTGTGGCCGCTTCCAGATTCTGCAAGGCCTTTTTGAAAGGAACATTTCTTCTACAGCCTCCAGATAAGGACCCAGTCCCTCCTTTGGACCTAATCTTTGTACTTCAACCACTGGTGTCGTCTCCCTTTGAGTCCTCTGCAAAAGTGGGTGTACAGTTTCTGTCATGGAAAATGGCTTTATTGGTAGCTTTTACTTCATTTAAGCGGGTTTCTGATTACAAGCGCTTTGCATTCAACCCCCATACCTTATTTTTCACAAAGATTGTGTTTCTCTTAGGCTGAATCCTTCCTTCATGCCCAAGGTCGCTTCAGAGAAGAATATTAATCAGGTCATTCATCTTTCTGTGTTCTTTCCAGACTTTCAAAACAAAGGGGAATATCACTTACACATGCTTGATGTATATGGGCAGCTCCATTTTTATCTGGATAGAACCAAATCTTTCAAGAAGTCCAATCAGCTGTTTATTTCATATCCTAAGTCAAGATTGGGATTGCCCGTTGCCAAGGAAACCATTGCCAATGGGATCATGAAGTGTATCATTTTTATTTATGTGAAGCATGGTGTTTCTCTTTTTTTCTACAGTGAAGGCACACACTACCAGGGCTGTCTACTTCATCAGCCTTTTTCTCCAGGGTACCAGTTGATGAGATATGCGGTGCAACTGCATGGGCTACATCTCACACCTTCATATCCCATTACAAATTAGATATTTCATCTAGGAGCAGAGCTTCCTTTGGATGTTCATCGTGCATACAGCTGCAGTAATCACAGATGGGTTCTCTGCCGTCAGGCGGGTCCTCGGTCGGCCGAATTCCAAAGTCTAGGTCCGGCGTCGGTTGTCGTCGCTTTCTTTCCTGACGTCAGTGTGACAGGGGTATATAAGACACAGCCGACGCCATATTCTTCAGTCTTTTTTGCCACGCGGTGCCCGAAGCAGAAGCAGTTCGCAAGTGCCGGTCGGCCAGCTCCTGAAATTACGAATAATTGGAAACCGAAGTCTTTAAAGCTAAGTACCCCATTGGGGAAACTTTTCTTGCCTCAGACCGATGTCAGACAAAGTTAACAATTGTATTTCTTGTGGTAAGCAAATACCGCATAAGGATTTCCATTCCCTCTGCATACCTTGTTTAGGCCCAGACCACTACGTCTCGGCCTGTCGCTTTTGCGCTACTTTCAATAAACGCACTATTAAGTGTCGGGCGGAGTTCGCCCAGCACTTTTTTGGTAAAACCTTTGATTATAAAATGTCGTCGGATACTCTGACTACCGTTTTGTCCAAAAAACACAAGGACAAAGAACGACACGCGAGGCCCGCGGTCTCCACCGACACCACGCCAAAACCGGCTACACGTGGTCCGGTTCTCAGCGAGGCGCCTACGCAGCTCCTGACTACCGACGACACTTCTTTGGCGGTGTCATCTGTAACCGAGACCGCAGGTACCTCGGCCCATACCCAGACTACAACCACCAAAGCCACTGTGAGTGTTGAGCTTCCTAATTTGGATAGGTCCACTTCCACCCATGGTGTTTTTAGACCCTCATCTTCCTTCTCCATTAAGGCCTTTACTAAGTCCAAATCAGCCATGCATCCCAAGAGGCCTGTTGCACAGGGCCCATCTCCAGGCCCCATGCCTAAAAAGCAGATGCTAAAAATGGCTGAGGATTTAATTACTCTTATCAGGGGTTCCCAGCCCCCTCCAGACAAGAGACCCAGAGTGGAGGAAGCTTCTCCCTCTTCTGACCAGGATTCCATTTTTTCAGAACATTCTGATGAAGAGGAACACTCGTACTCCCCTTTTGAAGATTCGGATGCTGAGCAGTCCATTCCTTCTGTATCTCCCCCAGAGGATTTCTCTTTTGGGGAAACCTTGCACACCTTGAGGGAACACTTCCATTGGAAAGGCCAGGACTTTTCTGATTCCAAGAAAAGACTTAGGGAATTTCTTTTGTTACCTCAGCACAGACCTCTGGCGATACCTCCTGTCTTGGACATACTTGATGATGTTTACTCGGAGGCTTGCCTAAATCCGGATTCCCTGCCTCCTGCCCCAGTCAAGCCTGATAGGTACTACAGAGTTCCTACCTCTCACCAATTCCTTTAGAAAACCCATAATGCTAACCCTGAAACCATTTCTCAAGGCCCCAAGGGAATGAAGGCCTCTACTGCTAAGAATCCACTACCTTCCGAAAGAGAGTCTAGATCCTTAGAAAGGTGGGGAAAAAAGGTATATACCTCGGCCACCCTAGCCATGAGGGCCTTAAATTGTCAGTCCCATATGCTTAAATATCAGCAGTTTCTGTTATCACAATTAAGAACTAAAATGTCTCAACCTGAACAACCAGATTTGAAGGAGTTGCAGGATATGATGCATAGTGCAGAACAAGTGGGTAAACACACCTTACAATGTGGCTATGATGCCCTAGAGGCCTCAAGTAGAGCTGCTGTGACAGGATCAGTCATTTGTAGACATGCCTGGCTTAGAGAACAAACCTTGCCTGACCATGTTAAAGCTAAGCTACTAGATGCTCCTTTACAAAAGGATGTACTGTTTGGTACTAATGCTGAGGAGATACTACGGAAAATGGAAGAAAAAGCTAAATCTATGCAAACTGTCAAAGCTTTTCTACAGGTTCAACCACCACGTTTAGCAGAAATTGGCCTGCAAAGAACTGGTCCTTTCCAGCCACGGACAAGCCACAAAGAGGTAGATACAGGCGCACAAGGGGCAGAGGACAACCTTAAGGATCATATAGAGGCAGACAATGGCAAACTCCAGCAACAAGAGGTGGCGAAGACAGTGCACAGCAATACAGGAAACAAACCCAATGACTTCCCCCTTTCCATGCCAAGCAAGTCTCAGCTGGCAGCACCCTTGGGAGGAAAGCTGGCATTATTTACAAGAAATTGGCATATTATCACAACAGACAAATGGATCCTGGACATTATAAACAGAGGCTACAGATTTCACTTTCACACTCTTCCAAAATGAGAGGCATGCGAACCTGCCACACAATCAAAGGGCAGAGGCTCAAATACAAATTTCAAAGCTTATGGCCATGAAAGCTATTCAAGAGGTACATACTCACGAACAAGGTCAAGGTTTTTATTCCAGACTTTTTCTGGTACCAAGGAAAGGAACCGACTGGAGACCCATTTTGGACTTATCCATCCTAAACACATTTCTACTCGTACCAAAATTCAAGATGCTCACATTACAGCAGCTTCTTCCCATGCTGGGCAAGGAGTTTTGGCTGGTAACATTGGACCTCAAGGAGGCATACCTGCATGTCCCAATCAGACAAAGCTGTAGAAGATACCTCAGATTTCTTGCAGGTTCAATCCACTATCAATTCTCTTCATTGCCCTTTGGCTTATCTACTGCGCCCAGAGTATTTACGAAATGCCTGGCATCAGTAATTGCCTATTGCAAACTTCAAGGGATACAAATTTACCCTTATTTGGACGACTGCCTGATCCAAGCGGACAACAAGCACCTACTTCCGGAACATCTGGCTTATGTAACACGGTTATTGAATTCTCTGGGATACACAGTCAACAAGGAGAAATCCAGGCTAACACCATCTCAGAAAATAACTTTCCTGGGTGCCAACTTGGACACAAACACCCAGATGGCCTATCTTATGCCAGAAAAACAAGGGCAACTAACTCATTACTTCAAAATACTAGCAAATTGTACCAGGCTCGCTGCAAGGAAAATTCTACAGGCTCTGGGCTTCATGGCATCTTGCATTCTTCTAATCCCATGTGCAAAGTTGCATATGAGGAAACTTCAGTGGTACCTAAAAAACCTATGGTCTCAACACAGCCACAGTTTGGAAACAATAATACCAATAATTCCATGTTTGCAAAAGGAATTTCTATGGTGGGCTCAAGCATGCCAAACAAACACAGGTCTTCCATTCTGCAAGCCTCAAGCAAATCAAGTCATCACAACATTCACCTCAGACTACGCCTGGGGGGCGCACATGACAGACAGGTGCATTCAGGGCAAATAGTCCCAAAAGGAAAAGCACCTTCACATCAATCAAAAAGAAATGCTAGCAGTGATAAATGCAATTACAATTTTCAAGGACCTCCTGCATCCAGGGCAATTATTGATAAGAACAGACAACACCACAGTAATGTGGTACATAAACAAACAAGGTGGAACACATTCATACCCCCTGTGCAGGCTAGCCATGTCGCTTTGGAACTTGGCTCTGGAATGGCAAATCGAACTTCAAGCACAGTACTTGCCAGGATTGGAAAACACGCTGGCAGACAATCTAAGCAGAAATATGACAGATCCACACGAATGGAAGTTACATCCTCAAGTGTTTACAAAGATAATCCAAGCGTGGGGAAGACCAGACATAGATCTCTTCGCCTCCCACAAGAACCATCAATTGAAAAAGTTCTGTTCAAGGACCTTTCATCCAAAGGCCTGGAGAGTGGACGCCCTTTCTTTCAGTTGGGCAACATGGACAGTTTACGCTTTCCCACCTTTGCCTCTTCTGCCGAAGGTGCTCTTGAAAGCAAGAGCAGACAGACCGAAGATGATACTGATTGCTCCAGACTGGCCAAGACAACACTGGTACCCACTCCTGAGGAGCCTAACACATACTCCTCCCTGGACCCTACCTCTAATGCCTCTTCTACTGACTCAGCACAGCTACAAAACTCTTCAGTCAGCTGAAAACCCTCAATCTGGCTGCATGGAAAATTCCTTAACACCACAACAAGACCCTACTCTCCAAAGAAGTGCAGGATGTCATTTTGGAGGCCAGAAGGCCATCTACTAGAAAGGCTTACTCCGCAAAATGGAAACGTTTTTGCGCTTGGAATGAGAAAAAAGGCCAGGATCCTAGAAAACTGAATTTGCCTCAGATATTACAGTATCTAGCTGAGCTGTTGAACAGTGGACTTTCATTTTCCTCCATCAAAATTCATGCCTCAGCCATTTCTGCAGAATACAACACTGATCCACCCTTATTCTCTCACCCACTTTTAAGACCGTTCCTCAGAGGAGCTAAGAATATAAGACCTCCAAGGAAACAACCAATACCAGCCTGGGATCTTAACTACATTATAGAAAAATTAACATTACCTCCCTTTGAACCAGCAGCCTCTACAGATTTGCAATATTTGTCCTGGAAAACAGCCTTCCTTCTGGCCATTACCTCAGCTCGTAGGGTTTCAGAACTTCAAGCCCTCATGGCTGTGCAGCCCTTTCTCATCTTCCATCAGGACAGGGTTTCCCTACGAACCAACCCTTCATTTATGCCTAAGGTAGTATCCAGGGTAGCTTTAAATCAGGCCATACACTTACCTACCTTTTACCCCAATCCTCAAAACAAAGGGGAAAGGCTACTACATTCCTTAGACATCCATAGACAGCTACGTTACTATTTGGACAGAACACAGCCCTTCAGGAAATCAGAACAACTTTTTGTGTCCTATGCTGTAGGAGCTCAAGGGAAGCCAATTTCCAAACAGTCAATTTCAAAATGGATAGGCCATTGCATACGGTTTTGTTACTCCTTTCATGGCAAACCTGTTCCTACAGGCATCAGATCCCACTCCACAAAGGCCACAGCTACCTCTACAGCCTTCCTCAAAGGAGTCCCTACCAAAGATATTTTGGAGGCAGCCACTTGGAGTTCTGTGCATACCTTCACAAAACACTACCACCTGCCTTTATATTCCAAAACTAGAGCAGGCTTTGCCACTGCTGTGTTGCAGGGCATTCTGGCTGCTTCCTGTTCCACCTAGTGCCTACCACCCTGTGCGTAGCTTTGGGATTCTACCCATCTGTGATTACTGCAGCTGTATGCACGATGAACATAGTACAGTTTTGTACCTACCATAAATGTAGATGTTCGAGTGCTAATACAGCTGCAGTACCTCCTCCTCCTTCCGCTCTTGGTAAAGGCCTAGTGGCTAACACCTCCTCATACAACCTAATTTGGGTTATCCTTCTATGGTGTATTTGCTTGCAACTACTGATTTTTGATTATATTGCATTGCTTGACTATATATATATATATATATATATATATATATATATATATATATATATATATAATTTATGTATTGCCTTCCTTCTGGGGGCACCTGACATCTGGGGCAAGAAAGACTGAAGAATATGGTGTCGGCTGTGTCTTATATACCCCTGTCGCACTGACGTCAGGAAAGAAAGCGACGACAACCGACGCCGGACCTAGACTTTGGAATTCGGCCGACCGGGGACCCGCCTGACGGCAGAAAACCCATCTGTGATTACTGCAGCTGTATTAGCACTCTAACATCTACATTTATGGTAGGTACAAAACTGTACTTTCTGCCGTGCTCCGAAACATCCTTCCTTAGGGCCACCCAGGGTTCAAGTTTTTGGGTACTCTGTCCCACAGGTTGAAGATCAAATGACGACAAAAATGTCAGGTATACAAGTTATGTACTCACTATAACGTTCCATCTGCATTGTTGATGTTCTTCGTGTTTCACTGTTGCAGTCATTACATTTGGGTAATCTGCTGGCAGGTTGCCCTCAGTCGGCCTGAATTCCAAAGTCTTGGGTCCTGCGTTGGTTGCTGTCTCCTCTTCCATGACGTCAGGGGTATAAAACAAGCAGCAATCACCATTTTCTTTAGTCTTTCTTGCCGCGCGGTGCCCAAAGCAGAAGCAGTTCGCAAGTGCCGGTCGTCCGACTCCTGAAATTTTCGAGTTTCATAACCGAAGTCTTCACTAAAGCTAAGTACCCCGTTGGGGAAACTTTTTTCTTGCTCCATACTGATGTCAGAAAAAGTCAATAATTGTATTTCTTGTGGGAAGCAAATACCTCATAAGGATTTCCATTTATACTGTATTCCTTGCCTAGGCCTTGATCGCAACGTGCTTGGCTGTCGGTTTTGTGCTAGATTTAACCAACGCACTATCAAGCGTCGGTATATTTTTGCCTCAGAATATTTTGGAAACATATTTAACTACCCTGAAATGTCGTCGGATAGCAATCTGACTACCGGAGTACACAAAAAAACGCAAAGAAAAGGACAGAGACAGACCGAGGTCCAAAGAAAAGGACAAAGACAGACCGAGGTCCAAAACCGATGACGAAGCTTCTCCTAAGCCAGTCGCCGGTTCGCCAGTACTCAGTGAGGTGCTTTCGCAGCCCCTGATGCCTACTACTTTCGAGTCTCAGGCTCTTACCGAGACCCATGCGGAGTCCGGCATGCCACGAGATTCTCAAAGTATTGTACCCACCGATGTTTCTCCCTTGGATGGGTCCGGAGCCGCCGAGCAGGCACCGGCTTCTGAAGGTATATTCAGGCCTCAACATTTTTATATAAAACCGGTGACAGCTGCAAAACCAAAGACAAAAGCAACTTCTAAAGCTAAAAATCTAATGCATGAGCCACGTGCACAGGCCTCTATGCCTAAAAAGCAGATGATCAAAATGGCTGAAGACTTAATTGCCTAGGGGTTCCCATCCCCCTCCTGATAAGAGGCCTAGACAAGACACTGATTATGAATCTTCAGATCAGGTTTCTATTTCTTCTGATCAGGAATTATCTATTCCTCCCTATGAGGATTCTGATGCAGAGGAATCTATCCCATCTGCATCACCTCCTGAGGATTATTAATTTGGAGAAACCTTGCATACTTTAAGGGAGCATTTTCACTGGGAGAGTCGAGATTTTTCAGAATCAAAAAAGAGGCTTGGGGATTTCCTCCTTCTCCCTCAGCACAGGCCTTTAGCCATACCCCCTGTTTTGGACATTGTGGATGATGTGTTTTCGGAGTCGAGCTTGACTCTTGACTCCTTACCTCCGGCTCCCAGCAAGCCTGACAGATATTACAGGGTCCCTGACTCACACAAATTTTTATTTAGAAACCATGCTGCTGACCCTGAAACTATTTCACAGGGTCCAAAGGGAGTTAAAGCCTCAGCAAAAAATCCTACACCCTCTGACAGAGATTCAAGGGCACTGGATAGATGGAGAAAGAAAGTTTATACATCTGCAACCTTGGCAATTAGGGCCCTAAACTGCCAGTTTCATATGATAAAGTATCGACAACATGTTATGGGATTGCTGAAACAGAAAATTATGTTGATTTCTGAATGTGCAGAAAATAAAGAATTGCAGGTCTTATTGCATGCAGCTGAACAAGTTGGAAAGCATACTTTGCAATGTGGTTGTGATTTCTTAGAGGCCTCCTGCAGGGCCCCAGTTACTGGATCTGTGATTAGGAGGCATGTCTAGCTTAAAGAGCAAAATTTGCTTGATCATGTTAAAGCAAAATTACTGGATGCATCTTTACAGCATGATACTTTGGTATTAAGGCAGAAGAGGTTTTAAAGAAAACGGAAGACAAAGTTAAGTCTATGCAAACTGTAAAAGACTTCTTACAAGTGCAGCCACCCACCAAGATTCAGTAGACACTGGCCTAGAAAAAATTGGTCCTTTCCTGTATCTGACAGAGCTCATAGGGGCAAATCCAGACGCCCTAAAGGTTCCAGATACCAGACACTATATTCTTACAGGTCAAAGCAATGGGGTGCTTCTACCTCCAAATCTGGAGGAGATAAAGCGCAACCCCACAGAAAACAGTTCCATTGACTTCCCTCTGCCATCACCAAGCACTTACCTTTTAGCAGCACCCTTGGGGGGAAAGTTAACACTTTTTGCTCAAAATTGGCAGTAAATAACCCAGGACAAGTGGGTGCTAAACATAGTATCACAGGGATACAGATTCCATTTCCATACTCTGCCAATGCCAGACGGTTGGCCGGATGTGTCAAAAAATCATTGGGCAGAGGCACAGAAACAGGTTACGTCCCTCGTGGATATGGGGGCTATTCAGCCAGTACCAGAACAGGAAAAAGGACAAGGTTTTTACTCAAGACTGTTCTTGGAACCCAGAAAGAACAAGGCCTGGAGGCCAATACTGGATTTATCGATTTTGAACACCTTCCTGGACATTCCAAAATTCAAAATGCTAACTTTGCAGCAGCTTCTGCCCATGTTGGGCAAGAATGCTTGGCTGGTGACATTAGACCTAAAAGAGGCATACCTGCATGTCCCAATAAGGGAATTGTGCAGAAGATACCTCCGTTTCAAGGCTGGCTTAATGCATTACCAATTCTCTGCACTGCCCTTTGGCTTATCTACTGTGCCCAGGGTCTTTACAAAGTGCCTGTCACCAGTAATTCTTTTTTTGCAGACAAAGAAGTATGCAGTTATATCCTTACTTGGATGACTCTCATTCAAGCAGAGAACAAGGACATTCTTCTTCAGCACCTGGCATTTGTGAAAAGGCTTCTAACATGCCTAGGGTACACAGTAAACGAAAAGAAATCACAACTGGTACCCTCTCAAAAGATAAAATTCCTGGGTGCAAGCTTGAATACAACTGCCCAGATGGCTTTACTCATGCCATGCAAACAAAGGCAACTGACTACTTACTTCAAACTGATGGCAACAAAACCCCAGTTATCTGCAAGGCAAATTGTGCAGGCTTTGGGGTTCATGGCATTCTACTGATTCCATATGCAAGACTGCATATGGGGAAACTTCAGTGGTACCTAAAAAGTTTATGGAGTCAATAGTCTGGAAACAATGATTCAATTCCTCTCATTCCCTGCCCAGAACAGGAGTTCCTATGGTGGGCAAAGGCATGTCACCAAAACATGGGACGGCCATTCACTCTACCCCCTGCCAGCCAAACCTTAACAACAGATACATCAGATTATGCATGGGGGGCCCACTTGGTGGGAAGATGCATTCAGGGCATATGGACCCCAAAACAAATGCATCTGCATATCAACCAAAAAGAGATGTTAGCTGTTCAAAATGCAATGACAGCCTTCAAGGACTTACTTCATCCAGGACAACTACTGATAAAGACGGACAACACCACAGTTATGTGGTATATAAGCAAGCAGGGGGACACTCATTCATATCCCCTTTGCAGACTAGCCATGGCACTGTGGGACACAGCTTTGACTTACCAAGTACATATTCAAGCTCAATTCCTGCCAGGAAAACAAAATGCTCTGGCAGACAACTTAAGCAGAAATTTTATGGACCCCCACGAGTGGAAACTAGCTCCACAAGTCTTCAGCATGATAACAAAGAAATGGGGGAGCCCGGGCATAGATCTATTTGCCTCTCCTCAAAATTATCAATTGAAAAGATTCTGCACAAGGACTTATCACAGACAAGCATGGAAAGTGGACGCCCTATCCTTCAGTTGGAAAAACCTATCAGTTTACGCCTTTCCTCCTCTGCCTCTTCTTCCTAAGGTCCAACAAGAGAAACCAAGATGATACTAATTGCCCCGGACTGGCCACGCCAATACTGGTACCCAATCCTAAGGAACTTGTCTCAATACCCAGCTTGGACCTTACCTCAAAGACCTCAATTACTGTCGCAGCAAAACAATCAGATCCTGCACAATCGGCTCCAAACACTGAACCTGGCAGCATGGCTGATCATGTAGTTACACCTGCAACATCTCTCAGTAAAGCTGTGATGGATGTCATTTTGGAAGCCAGAAGGCCTAGTACTAGAAAATCTTTTGCTGATAAATGGAAGAGATTCTGTGCTTGGAATCAAGCACAAGGAACTGATACAGCAGAACCAAATATTCCTCAGATATTGCAATACTTGATTGAGATGCTTGACAAAGGCCCATCTTTCTCATCAATAAAAATCCATGCCTCTGCCATTTCGGCTCATTACAATACAGAGCCACCGATTTTTTTCTCATCCTTTACTAAAGCAGTATCTTAGAGGAGCCAAAAATTTAAGGCCCCTCAGATCATCACCAATACCTGCATGGGACCTCGATTATGTGTTGGAAAAGCTCACCCTGCCTCCTTTTGAACCAGCTGCTACTGCAGATCTAAAGTTCTTATCATGGAAAACAGCTCTGCTCCTAGCAATTACTTCAGCAAGAAGAGTCTCAGAGCTACAGGCCCCTCATGGCTGTGGAGCCTTTTATCATATTTTGCCCAGACAGGGTGTCTCTGAGGACCAACCCTTTATTTATGCCTAAGGTGGTTTCCAGTGTGGCTCTTAACCAAACTGTTCATCTGCCAACTTTTTATCCGAATCCGCAGAACAAGGGGGAGAGGATTCTGCATTCATTGGACGTACACAGACAGCTAAGATTCTACTTGAGCAGGACTAAAGCTCTAAGGAAAACTGAGCAGTTACTAGTGACATATGCTGCAGGAGCAGAAGGAAAGGCTATTTCAAAGCAGACTATTTCAAAGTGGATAAGCCACTGCATTCGTTTCTGCTACTTACACCATGGCAAACCTGTGCCCAAGGGCATTAGGTCTCATTCCGCCAGAGCTGCAGCTATATCAGCAGCCTTTCTCAGGGGAGTACCACCCAAAGACATTCTAGAGGCTGCTACTTGGAGTTCTGTAAACACTTTTACAAAGCATTATCATTTGCCTCTCTACTCCAAGTGTAGGGCAGGCTTTGCCACTGCAGTTCTGCAGGGCCTTATAGCCGCCCCTAATGCTGTTTAGCTCCAGTCTCCCATCCATAGCTTTGGGATTCTACCCAAATGTAATGACTGCAACAGTGAAACACGAAGAACATAGTACAGTTGTGTACACTTACCATAAATGTAGATGTTAGAGTGTATTCACTGTTGCAGTCCAGGTTACCCACCCGCCATCCCCCTTTTCTTCTGGAGTTTCTCTTTCCTTCACTATCTTCTACAACCTATGTGGTGTATTTGCTTGTAGATGAAGGTAAAGTTTGTATTGTTGCATGTATATATAGTTTACAAATATATATATATATATATATATATATATATATATATATATTTGCTACCTTTTTGGGGGCACCTGACATCTGGGGCAAGAAAAACTAAATAAAATGGGTCAACTGCTTGTTTTATACCCCTGACGACCTGACATCATGGAAGAGGAGACAGCAACCGACGCAGGACCCATGACTTTGGAATTCAGGCCGACTGAGGGCAACCTGCCAGCAGATTACCCAAATGTAATGACTGCAACAGTGAATACAGTCAAACATCTACATTTATGGTAAGTGTACACAACTGTACTTTCTTTGTTTTCAGCCTTCCCTCTTTCCATGAGTACTTGGCCTGGCAGAGGAGGCCTTCTGTTCTCTGTCTCCTGTTCTAGGGGTTGTTGACTGTCACCGTGCTTTTCTATGGGTTTGGTCAGGAACCTGTTTGTCAGGCAAACTTGATGTGAGGTAGTGAGGGAGAAAGGGGCATTATGGGTAGGGGATGAGCTCATTTTTGGCACTGTAGCTTGGATATGGCCGGCTCGATACTGATGGTAGGTGCCTATCCCACAGGATGAAGACAAATGAAGAACAACAATGCAGATGGAACATTATGGTGAGTACATAACTTTTTCTTCTCCAACACACCAGATTATAAATATATTTACAAAATCTTATTCTAAACAGCTTTGGCTGAACAAAGGTGGTGAAACTTTGTGCTAATAACATCCCATTAACTTCAGATACTGAAAGAAATTAAATTATATTGAAAAATAAATATGCACAATCGACACAAAGTACACAAATGAATTAGAATTAGTAACAATGACCTGAGAACACTTCATCATGAACTTATAGTATCATTGTATTTATTTACCAGGTCATTTAAGTATGAGGAGATTCCTCAAGATTGGAGACACATGTACTTGTTCAGCTCATATTTAAGAGATGGGGGAACAGGTCAAAACCAGAGTCAACAGAGACTCATAATGTAAGATTGGAGACATGCACTTGCACAGCCCATATTTAAGGGATAGGGGAACAGTGCAAACTTGTATAATATGAAGTCAGAAATTCAAATGTATATCATTAATTAATGACTTCACTCCATCACTGTTTCTCCGAAAACCACAAATTTTATGAGGCACAGATCAAAAATGAGTCAAAGATCTAGAAATTCTGCAAAAATCTAGACAGTTGAGATATATGCCACAAATAACTCACATTCTCCTGAAAGCCGAAGTTTGAATCAACTATGAATAAATTAATATTCAGAAATTGTGCGAAGGCTCATCTACAACAACTGAGTGACGTGGTTAATTTCAAAAGCCCCTTCCATTCTAAGAACCCAAGCATACCTCTCAAGTGTCCAGACAGCAGCATGTCCAGATTTTTGCCTCATAGTTTTGATCTTTTCCACATTAAATTTGTGGTCTTCTTGGCAGATCATTGAGGATTGAATTCACTAAATGGGACACATTTGAGTTTCAGACTTCATATTATTCAAAAAATGTATGCTGGTGCAAAGCCTTATAGTCTAGCAACTTTCTAACTTTGTAAGAGTAATGTTTAAAATGTATACCTATTTTAGTGCCTTTAATCCCCTCCCCATTATTTTTGGCTTTGTCCAGATTTCTTATTCTAGGAGGTTGAGAGGTGTGAACCCCACTGCTTATGTCCAGTCCTTAACTGAAAATTCTAAGCAAATGTAAGTAGTTGCATAGATGTATCTGTCTCCCTCTGAAATCATTACGATGCCAAATTGAAAAATAAACCACTATAGCAGAACCGTAATATAAACAGATGCCATTATAAAAGAAAAAGCGGACTGCATACAGAACAAAAAAAAAACTTTGAAAATACAAAAAGGGGCTTTTCTTAAACTGAACAAGGATCTCCAGATTCCGATGAAATAAATAAATACGAGATAAAAATAGCCACCCAGTTGAAAGATAGCAAGGCATTCTTTAACTATGTTAGAAATCTCAAAAACAATGCCCAGCACTACGTAGACTTAATAGTAAATTATATCACATACTCAGACCCAGAGGACATTAAAGTGGGCCATTTTAAGCCTAGCCAATTCCCCTTTCAAAATCTGAGAATCACACCCCATGTCTTGTGTCTGTGAGATAGATACCTTTACCACTGTACCTACCCACACTTCAAAATATTTCTCCAGAGTAGAAGTTGATTATCAGCTGTGGATAAGATTATGCTTACCTGGCTCTATAGCCCCCATCACACACAAGTTCACCACTGTGAGAGTTGAACCACATGCCTACATAGTTACATAATATACAGGACACAGAGGAAGAAATCCACACACCACAGAAGTCTAACTGCTGATAAACTGAACTCTAATTTCAAGGCCATCAGATCTCTACTATTCTCAGATCACATGCTTATATTTACAACCCCCAGTCTCCCTAGAAAAAAATCTTCAATGTGCCATCTTAGGTCAAGAATGCTAACTGTATGAGGCTGGGCAGTATATCATGCAGCCTATAGGTAAGCCTGGCACATCATTTTTCAGACCTCCCCCCTCCCTCAGTAGCTATTCACTGTCAGCCTTAATTTAGGTTTCATGCTGGATAAATACAGGAATATTAACAGTCATTCCATTGCAGAAAGGTGGGGCTTCACAGGACCCAAGTAATGTTAGACCCATATGTGTGACCACTCTCATCTGTAAGGGTATAGAGAAGATAATTATGGATTTAATAAATTAGAATATAGGTAACCTACAGACCCTAGACCCAAATCGGTTCAGATTCATCAAGGGCAGATCTTGCTTACTTAACCTGGTTGACTTCTACTGTTGAGTCTTTTTTCAAGAAGTGCATCCCGTAGTTCAGTCCTTGGGCCACATCTCTTTAGCATTTACTTCTTGAAGGTCAAAGCTAATGTAAAGGGTTTGTGGCTCAACATGTTTGCAAACGCCTGCAAACCTGGCAACATCATAAATACCCCAGGGGACACCATGATTCTCCAAGAGGGCCTCACTGAGATAAATGGTTATGTCAAAATCATGGACTAGAACTAAATGCTCATAAATTATGTCCAATCACAAAGCTGACTCATTTGAATTAAAAGTCAACCAAGAAAATCTGTCTAAACTAGAAACTGTTAGGAACTATTCAAAGGCAAAATGCATCATATTAAGTGGCAGTTTGTCAAAATTCAAGGCTCCCCTAACACAGCTACCTATGCTGAATTATTTATAGTCCATACATAAACATGTGAATGGCTGTATAGAGGCTGCTATACCTACCGGAAATAAACCCAAAACAAATATTAAAAACAAACCCACTGGTAGAATCCTCACCATAAGAGTTTATAATAAAATTAAATTAAGTAGAAAATTTATGGTCAAAATCAGGAAGATAAACTTTCTTAGACAATTGGTCTCGTATACAATTAAACAAGAAACTAAATTGTCTAGTTAAGTCCAACACTGCCAGCTATGAGGTCAGCGTAGTCTTGCAGGTTAAGCACAACCACATTGCTTCAGCTATGTCCAGAATCTTAAAGACAACACACAGCAGTGTGCTTAATTGCTGTTGAACAGTACCACGTTTGTAATTCAAAGTTAATACGACCTAACTGACCACACCCATTTCTGGCCAAGAAATTAATGGTTTAAAATCAGTAAGCTAAAGTAATAGATTAAACACACACTCACTATATTCTCTTTCATACAGGCTCTTCCATTTCTCAGCCAGTAAATTAGTTAAAAAAAGAACATGGCAAAATATCCAGCCTCAAGAAATCTTCTACGTATGGAATAAATGTCTATGTGTCAAGCAGTGCAACTCATTGGCACCATTCAGAACTGTTCTGGGTATTTGGAGGGGCAGTTGTACATTAACCCTGGAATGCATAGGATAGCACTCCACCAGTTGTGGAAATTACTCATTCAGTGTTTCTTGGGCTTACATGGCTAGACTTCTCAGTGATATTCTGGACTGCTTTCCTAGAATATATACCTATCAGCCTGGTAGTTATACCAAGTAACCAGCAAATGTCTGTTATGCATACATCTGGAGTATTTACATGAGTAAGATCAGTAGTTAATGAATGATTTCATTTCTGTAGGGCAATCCAGTGGATGAGTATTTAACCATACATAAGAGCAAAGTACTTCCACGGTGGTGCAGCGGTAGCGTTGTTGCCTCACAGCAAGAGGTTCTCCCGTTCGATTCTCTGCTTGGGTTGGGAGTGCCTTCTGTCTGGAGTCTGCATGTCCTTCCCATGGTGAAGTGGGTGTTCGAAAGACATGCGTTGAATGGGTGTGCCTTCGTTAAATGTTGGGCGTCGGGCTGGCAACTCGACACCATAAAAACCAACTGCCAATCATTAACGGTTCCGCTGTGGCGACCCCTAACCGGGAATAGCCAAAAGGCAAACAACAAGGAGCAAAGTAAACTGTCAAGCAGGAAAGCTAATTACAATGACAATATTACCATGCTTGAAAGAAGCCCATATGCTACTTGAGGTGAAAGAGGTCGCCCCTTCAGCCAAAGGTAATTGGTAATTTTTTAAATCAGAATCCCTAGACCAGCAGAAGCAAATATTACAGTATTCAAAGACTTCCAAATGTTCACACATCCTACTATTTTATGATGAAATCTCAAAGTTTAAATACAACTCTTAGCCCGCCCAAAAGGACTTAATCTCCCACCTAGAAAAGTATAAACCTCAGTCCCTACTGAAACTAAACAAAATGGGAAAGGTAAGAGCAAACCAGCGCCTGGTGGTCCACATGTTAAATAAACTTTATAATATGAGGAAAAGGCTCATCAGAATTTACAGCAAAACTAAAGGCCCACAAGTCAAGGCCAACATAAAAAGGATATCCAAGGTACTGAAAATATCATCAGAAAACAAAGGCCTCCCATGAACTTAGACTGGCATCAGAAACTAAGAAAAAAATGTAAATTGTCTGTTTACTTACATCAGAAAATTATGAAGTAATACCAAACATTGCTCCGAATTTAATCATAATGGGATTATTACTCTGATCAAGTGAGTACTGCAAATTTTCCTCAAATTTGTGATCATCATCAGAAACCATCTCAAAAGCTAAGATATATAATTCTGGCTAAATTACTATACTGCCTCTGAA
The DNA here is from genome assembly GCF_019279795.1 of Protopterus annectens. Classification (NCBI taxonomy): domain Eukaryota; kingdom Metazoa; phylum Chordata; order Ceratodontiformes; family Protopteridae; genus Protopterus; species Protopterus annectens. The sequence goes on along the minus strand of NC_056725.1, from coordinate 712,562,556 downwards.
ACAGGATGATAGAGTTCTTGGAACATCCCGTCTATCTGGTAGATAGACAGGCAGCTAGATACATCAATGTATACACACAAAGTTTACAAAACATGAAAGTGAAAATGTCTGTCAACATAAGAGTAGGCGAAGGGCTTGGGATAGCAGGAATGCATAAGATTAAATTCATGTGTTGCTTGTATAACACCCACAAAACCCTGTACTACTATTATCAGCTGGAGTTGAATTGAAATTCACTATGCTGCTTAGAACTAGCTTCCCTAGCTGATTTTAACAACTGGCTTAGTTTCTGGTGTCACTCCAAGGGGAATCCAATATTTATCAACATGGAGAGGACATGATCTGCACCTGTCTGCTCTGGCATTCAGATATTGGCTAAAACTTTAGCCCCCCCCCGAAAAATTTTCAGGCAATGCCAAAACAACAAAAATACCAACATAGCAAAAAAAAAAAAAAAAAAAAACCCTCAAAGCAACCTTAAGGTGTTACTGTTCAGTGCTCAGAACGTAAATAAATGTCTTGCTGTGTAACCTGTCTTCACTCTGATGAATGTGGACATCTATGTTGTCAGTGTGACTTGTTTTAAAGCTGCAGAAAGTACTTTGACAGTGGAAGACTACCGTGCTTTCCACACATTTAGACCACCAGCAGCACAGACTGGGGCTAAAAGTGGTGTATCATTCTACATTAGCAAAAAATACAACTCCAGGTTAGTTAAAAAGGATGATACCCTGGAGTTCATCCATGTCCATAATCAAGATTGCTTAGCATGTCCTAGGCAGCTACAAGATGCCCTCTATGACCCATGAAGCTCACAACTCTTACCTAGACCTACTAGACACGCTCACTAGCCAACCAAATACTGCATTCATTGTTGACTTTAAATACCTCTCTATAGAATGAAAACATACACTGCTCTAACTCACAGGCACAGTGTTTCCTGGACTTTTATCAGCACAAACACCCTGGACCAGATAATGTGTGCTCCATCCAGTTTAGCAAACATATTGGACCTAGTGTTCATCAACATGGGAGACCATTGCACCCGCCATGTCGCATCCTCATTGGTGAGGTCAGAATACAGTTCTTTCTCCATGGAAATAAATTCTGCATAGGTGGCTGTGTTCTAGGGGTTTGGAGGAACTGTGAATTTCAATAAAATGTCAGTAGGATGAAGTTTGCTTTAGACTAGCTGCCAACTGTGAATGGTTTAGTTGGGTTTTCCAGGTTGATTTTTATTTCCATGCCTGGTTTACCAAGTATACAGATGACTATAAATTAGGAGCTATCATAGAGTCCCCCCAGGACAGTAACATCTTGGAAGAGGGTCTAACACAAACGGATACATGATTGGTGCCAAAGCCATGTATTAAACCTCAATGCAAAAAAATGCATCCTAGTAACCTTTTGGAAAACATTCAGCCCAAGTTATTTGCTCCATCAATAAAACAATACAATACTCCATTCACGCATTGTTGACGAACTCCCTGAGCTATGCATAAATCCCTACAAACCTCACTGCATTGCAAGTGAGCTTAAACACAGGACCCAGGAATTCAGGAAAGGTGAGACCACCTCCACTAAGAGACTGGTCACCAGGGAGAGTACCTCAGGGCTATGTAGTGTGCCTGGTCCTGGTTGGCATCTATTTGTCAGAAGTCAGAGCTAACATTCAAGGCCACTAGCATACCAAGTTCTCAGATGACTGTAAATTGGGAGCTATTATAGATTTCCCACAGGACACTAACATCTTGCAAGCAGGTTTAACACAGACAAATGAGTGGTACCAAAGTCGTAGCCTAAACCTCTTACCCAAAAATGCATTATAATACCCTTTTGGAATCTGTCAGCCTAAGTTAATTACTCCATCAATAATAGTCAACCCAGTAGTAAGGGATATGGGAGCATATGACAGCAATCAAAGGTTGACACCAAGTAAATTAATCCCCAACTAATATACCCCCACATAACCCTTTATTACCTTTTTACTAACATATCCCATCATATAGGTCTTCAATGAACTCTGGGATATAAACTAGGTTGGGTTTCACATCTACCCTTGTAAAGACCCAGTGTTCATTAGCCTAGTATAAACCAATGAACTCACATTAGATGTTTACATTACAGTACCTAACCTGTATTTCTTCTACTTAACCTGCATGCAGGTTATTATTTATAAGCAATGTAGGTGTGTATAGAGCACTGTGGGATTCCCTGTTCCTTTAGTTATTCTCCAGGTGGGCATTAGCAAACCTCGCCCACATTGCAACTAACAATGTCTACAGGAGTGTCATCAGTACAATGAGTCACTCCTTCGGTGCCTGTCAGAACCTTTTAAAAACTAAAACAGTAACATAAATGCTTTTTAGAACAGAGCCAAAGTGCTACCTATTAAAAATAAAATGTAACATCCACACTTTTGTAGATGGATTCCCTATACACATTCAAGATTAGTAAAACATATGGAAAACATCATTTTAAAAGTTCATAGGTTTTTTTTTTAATACCTCAACCATAGCTGTCAACCAATCAGGGACCAGTCTAAATAACGTCAGCGACAATCAGGGACACTTTTAAAATATTAGTGTTAACTTTTAGCCATTGATAGAATGAATATAAGAATGTGAATTAATACACATTTTCTGAACCATAACTATGATTATTCCCACTGTTAAGTGTAATTCACAGCCTTTTCTCCAGATGTCAACAGTTTTAGGAAGGATCTAGATGGATGGAGCTAAAATTTGAGTCAAAATCAGGAATGTCCTTGAAAATTGTGGACAGTTGGGAGGTCAGTAATAAATTCATTCATCCTATAACCCCTGAAGAGCAGACTTTTTAACAGCATACACAAAATATATTGTACAATTTAGTATACAAATAAACTGATGCCATGGCATTCATTGACGGGCTGTCCGACAGTGATGCCATGCCACCATCGTCTGTTGATCAAGAGTGGAATCCCCAAGCCTGCTCAAAATTCATTGGGGGGAGGGTACTACACTAAACAGTAACCTACTGCCTACCATGTGATGCTGATAAAACCATAGCCGACTTAAGAGTTGAGTGTTTTGTAACTTTTCCATAAAGGATTAAATGACTGACTATCATAGCCAGAACAGTAAGTGCAGCATCAGACTACTGTCAGTCATTTGTGCCAGCCCAATGATAGCATGACCCTTCTATAGTGACTTTCAGTCTTGAATATCTCTAATATATAACTTTATTATAGCCTGTTAGATGAGCAAATGCTCAACTGGGCTGTATAAAAAGGGATTCTAAGATTTGGGGGTGCACCTCAAGAACACATTTGCACTGCACGTCAAGTGGAGCATCTTCCTTTCCACCTTCAGTATATAAACAAAGGCAACTGAATTGGCAGTGTCAAATTCTCCCCTGGGTTTATGTTGTGTTTCTGTCCTTGAGGTTCTAGGGAACATTTTGAATATTGTTTATTAGCTTTGCTTGTAATGGTCTGCAGACTGCCTGGCACTTGTCCATGAAACTTATTTATGTTCAACTCTGAAATAGTATCAGTAGTAAAAATAAACAGAAATTGAAATTGCCACCAACAAAGAGAAATAAGTGACCATTCAAGCCAAAAGCCACAGTAGATACACACACACACACACACACACATATATATATATATATATATATATATATATATATATATATATATATAAAAAGTTCACAAAATCTATATAGCATTTAACCCTAAGACTGTTGAAGTGTAAAACAAATTGCATGTGTGTGAAATGGAGCTGGAACTCTACAAGTAAATGCTACCTACGCAATCTACAGGAAAAGTCTGAAAACTGGTGAATTGATGAATAGATTAATACTGTTAGAAATTATACAAAACATTGCAAAATATAAGCACTCTATAGCAGTAAAGTAATTGCACAAAACAAGAGTCCTACTTGTTTCTTGATCAACGTCTACACAATACATGAGCCAAAATTAGTACTTCATTAAAGAATAGCAATCCAGCATAACAAAAAAAAAAAAAAAACAACATATGCTTACCTGTAATATCCCACTTTGTCTGATAGCCTGTCCTTTCTATTTTACAGTCTACTACCTGCGAGCTCCCTCTATTTCCTCCCACCCTGGAAAGGCATAAGACACTACTCAGGAAGGGAACACAGATATTCAGCAACTACTTGAAAGAAAGCCATCTCCTGGTATCCTGTGAAGTCACCTTACCCGCAACGTGCCCTATAGAACATCATTCCTCCTAAATAAGAAAGGCTCGGGGTATGTGTCAAATAATACTATACTTGACTATTTATCTTTAATATATTTTTTGTTTTTTATTAACTATCCCACTATTATATACTGCTCCCTTGAAAGAGCAGCCAACGGCAGCCCGCCTGCACCCTCTGCACTACCCCATTTCTGCAAACTTTACTTCCTATCTTCCCTTACTAGATTTAATACTGGATATATTATTCCCTGCTGTCTATTCTCTTATTTTCCACTAGGTGGCACTATACCCCTAAATTGGACTGTACTCTGATACTTCTAATCCCTTGACCAAGAACGTAATAAGTCCCTTTACTGTAACTCTCTTAGTGTCCTTTCCCATCCTCTTCTGTCTCACCTCACATACTCCTACCCTTGACTACTATATCTTCCCAGTTCTTAAACTCTCAATTCTCCTTAGCAACACTTACCTCTCTGCTGTAGTCTTTATAGCTACAGATTGTTTCTCTCACTGTGCTTGTCCATCCTTTGGCTCTACCCGCTCCGTTCACCCTGCGGGCTCACTCCGCTCCCCTACCCCCAATTTCCACCCACCCCCAGTGATCCTACATTTATTTCCCCTCCTGCTAAATCCCTCCCATTCCAGAAACCAATCCACTTACTCCTCTCCCCACACCCCTTCCTCCACTACACCTGACTATCTTAGCCACACCCCATAACTAACAAATATCACCTTACACACATCTACCTCTCTTTAATCCCTAGCTAACAATGCCCCTCCCCCCTCCTTCAATCCTTACCTCCATAACATTAGTCTTCCTTCTACTACCTCTTTACCATGCAACCTTTTATACTCATCTTCACTTATTCTCTTACCCTACACCACCTCACAACTTCCTTACAACACACTGTCACAATATTGCAGCTTCACTAATTCCCTCCCAGCCTATCCTTCTCCTAAAAATAAAATTATTCCTAAACTCAACTAATGACACTAAACTCAAACTAAAAGTCTACCTAACTCCTTTACCCAAATCCAAACACAACAAACTACCTCCACTTTCCTCTTTCCTTCACCTAGCTGGTGACATCCACCCTAATCCTGGTCCCAACTCTTCTCAAACATATCTTCACAGCTTCAACAATAAATCCCCTAATAAAAAACTCAAATTCCTCACTATCAATGCCCAAAGCCTACTAAATAAAATTACCCTCTTTCATTCCTGGCTCAATCACAACCAACCAGATATATTAGCTATCTCTGAAACCTGGCTAAAACTTCATATAAATGATTCTGAATTCCTTCCGCCTGGATTTCACTCTCTCCGATCTGACCGCCCAACTAAAAGAGGTGGTGGTGTAGCTTTAGTCTACTCCAACTACTTATCTATCACTCCATATCCCAACCATATCCCCTCCTTCTCAAGTGCTGAACTTGTCATCGGCCTACTAAAACTTAACATCCATAAAAGTATCTGTATCATCTCCCTCTACATTCCACCTAGCAAGAACACCAACACCCTAGAAGATATTCTCTCCTGGACCTCCTCCAACATCAAACTAGAAACCTTCATCCTAGGAGATGTAAATATTGACTGGGGAAAAATCAATAACCCCAGTCCTACATTAACAATTAACCTATTCACCTTTACTCAACTTACCACCTCCTTTACTAGACCTAACAAAACACCCCCCCGGCTCCATACTCAACTGGATCCTAGTAACTCATCCCAACAAAACTATAAGTACAGGAGTCATTCCTGACTCTCTAGGAGACCACCTCCCTGCCTTCACCATTCAAGCTACTCCCTCTTCCTCTCACTTCCAACAATTAATTCTACTCACAATCTTACTAACTTTAACCCCACTACTTTCATTGATTCTCTCAAACTAACCAACTGGAACCCCCTAAAAATTCTACCACTAGACACAGCCATTGACTACTTTAACTCAACATTCCTAACAATCCTTAACTCTGTAGCCCCAATAAGAAATAAATGAGTCAAAACTAAAACCTCTCACTGGCTCACCAAAGATACAAAAAACACCATGCTACAAAGAGATAAAACCTGGAAAACTTACCTCCGTAACAATCATCCTGAGACTTTATTAAAATATAAACAGTTGAGAAACCTAGCCAAAAAACATGTCATTAGGGATAAAAAATCATATTACCTAAAACTACAAGAAAATCTTGCTAAAAATCCTAAGCAGTTCTGGAACTCTATTAATTCCCTCTTGAGGCCTGGAACAAAAAACAATCCCTGTCCTGACACTAGCAAATCCGACTCAGAAATTGCCACACTATTCAACTCCTTCTTTACCTCTTCAATAGCTGAGCTCACCAAGACCTTCACCAACAATAATCCCTCTCACCTCCCAGCCTAATCCTCCCCTCTCTCCCTTTCCTACCCTAATTTTGAACTTAAACCTGTCTCTACCAACCTAATAAAAAAACTCCTCTATAAACTAAAGCCTTACTCTAATGCCCCTGATGGCATTCCTTCCTCCTTCCTAAAAATAGCCTCAGATGCTATTGCTATGCCTATCAGCATCCTGATCAATAGATCTATACTAGAGTCTTACGTTCCCAAACTTTGGCGAACTGCTTATATTTTGTCTCTCCACAAGGGAGGCAAAAATAACAATGTATCTAATTTTCGGCCCATAGCCATCCTCTCCCCTTTCTCCAAAATTCTTGAAAAATGCACCCATCTGCAGCTCCTACCATTCCTTACCAAATATCAATTACTTTCCCCCACCCAACATGGCTTCCACCCAGGACACAGTACTAACTCCGCCCTTCTCTCCTTCTTACATATCGTCAATTCAGCCCGCGACTCTGGACATTTAGTATCTTCCGTCCTGCTGGACCTTTCTAAAGCCTTTGATACCATCTCCCATACCCACCTCCTAAATCATCTCTCTAACCTTAACCTTTCCCAAGAAACCCTTTCTTGGTTCTCCAGCTATCTTGCTAACAGGTCCCAAGCCGTAAAATGAGGCCAAGCCACATCCTCTTGCCTCCCTACTCCCACTGGAGTACCCCAAGGTTCCATACTTGGTCCTCTGCTATTCAACATCTTTATTAATGACTTTCATAAAGCCATTCCCAACTCCAAAATTGTCCAATACGCCGACGATTCCACTTTGATTTGCAGTGCCTCCAACCTAGCTGAGCTCCAAACTTTAACTCAAAATGCCTTCTCTACCACTGAAGACTGGATGCATCAAAACCACCTCTCTCTTAACGCTAATAAAACCAAGATTCTTCTATTCTCCCCTTCCAAATCTACCCCTGTAGATGAAAACTCCCTTTACATCACCAGCCATAATAACTCACAAATAGAGACTGTACACTTTGCCAAACTCCTTGGGGTCACTATAGACAATCAGCTAAATTTTAACTCCCACATTCAGCAGAATATCAAAAAAACACACATAAAACTTGGCCTACTTTACAGAAATAACCACTTCCTCTCTCCTTCCTCTAGGCTAAGTCTTGCCACTACCTATCTTCTTCCCTCTCTCTTGTATGGCTCTCCCCTGTTCTCTAACTTATTCTCCACACTTACCTCTAAACTAGAGATACGTTACAACAAAATGTCTCGATTTGCCACTAGTGCCAAATCCTCCTCACACCATTGCAATTCCCTTCTCTCCCTTAACTGGCTTGAACTGCCCAACCTACTTGACTTTCAGCAATTAACCACAGTCCACAAATTAGTATTCCAACCCTCAAACTGCTCCGCACTATCCAACATACTGCAACCATATTCCCCTCCTAGACCTCTTAGATCCTCTCACCAAAACCTAATTTACCATTCATAAACCCAAGCACCCAGCCGGCCAGCTTCTCATATCCTGTACCCTAGCAAAAAAATGGAACTCTTTGCCCTCCACCCTACAGACGTGCAATAACCTCAATAGCTTCAAATCTCAACTCCATTCCTACTTCTTCCGTAACAGGAAATGCAAATGCACTCTTCCAACTTTGCCTCTCAAACCCTCCACTCTCTTTACCCCTGGCTAACCCCTCCCCTCCTAACCTCTCCTATCCCCACTCTTAACTGTTAATTTGTTTCTCATAACATTACATTATGTACTCTCTTCTCTTTAACTAAACTGTCATTCCATTGATTGTTACTAGATTGCAGATTGAACCATATTGTTTTTGTATATGTATTTTTATACTATGTATGTTCTCTTTGATTGAAAAATGTATCTAATAAACCTTCTGTGGAGCTTTTCTCCCCGGGCCTTCACTGAAAATGGGCTCCCCAGCCCAGTGGACCTTCCCGGTCACCAAACTGAATAAATAAATAAATAAAATAAATATTTCATATGAACATTTCCACAAGGTGTCATGAAGACATCATCTTCTGCACCCCCCCCCAAAATATTTAGTACTGGTGCAACACTGCAAAACATGATCATTATCAGTAACACATGCTTCATTGCGAACTCAACTCTGAGGTCCCCTTTCCCAAAACTCTCAAAGCCTAATTTGCAAGCTCACTGTCACCAACCGCAAAAAGGTTACAAAGTAAGCATTATAATAACTAAACGTTTCTCCATCTTTCCAATGTGACTCTGACTTCTAATCTGAGCCAAAAGCCTGTAGACAGTGAAAAATATCCTGCACTTATCCACTTATAACTTCTGCACTGTTATCTTTTACACTGAAATTAAAACTCCTTCAGGTGACCCTTTTATATGGAAATCTTAGACATATACAGCAATCCTCTAGCCACGACCTCAATTAGGACATTTTCACTTCTTTTCATATGCGCTATGTGATTCCCTTTGTTACTGAGCAGTTTTCTTTAACTGAAGCTACAAGAAATTATTAAATCAGAACACACAGCCAAGAATGGTAAAACCATCTTCTTCTTCTTTTGGCTTTTCCCGGTTAGGGGTCGCCACAGCAGATCACCTATCCGCTTATGACTGGCAGTGGAGTTTTGTGGTGTCGAGTTGCCAGCCTGCCGCCCAACCTTCTACAGAAGGCACACACATGCACGCACTCACGCTTAGGGCCAATTTAGAGTGTCCAGTCCACCTACAGCATGTCTTTGGGATGTGGGAGGAAACAGAGCATCCGGAGGAAACCCATGCAACCACAGGGAGGACATGCAGACTCCACACAAAAGGCACCCCAGCCGAGGATTGAACCAGAGAACCTGTTGCTGTGAGGAGACAACGCTAACCGTTGCACCACCGCGGCCGCCCCAAGAATGGTAAAACCATGATTATAGTAAATCTCTTGAAAACTGCCTTATTGTGGAATTCCCTACACCATACCACTTCTGCTGGATAGTGTTTTTTTCTTTCTTTCCATCATACCATTAGACTTTTGAAACTTTTGCTATAATTCTTATAAATTTTAGTTAGTGTGTGACTAATTATGAAATGTTAATCAAAATGTAGATAATTACCCATTAACTGGGAAAACTACTCCTGTACCAAAATACTTGCCCCAATATTTCCTGGAGTTCATTAATTCCAGTGCCCGGGACCAGCTCGTTCTTACCCCCACTAGAAGTAGCAACATCCTCGACCTGGTCTTTACTAACATGGACAACCGTTGCTGTACACTAACAGCCAGCTCCTCCCTGGTTAGATCCGACCAGAAACTAATCACCTTGGAAATCCACATCCCCCTCACCCCCAGCAAAGGTAACCACCATGAAAAACTTCTCCAAAGCTAACTTTGGGCTTCTAAAAGCAGAGGTGGCTAACTTCACGGCACCCATGCAAATGGAGAATAGTTGCGTGACCATAGAATCATACACCAGTGCACTGTACGAACACGTACACAAATGCATGGATCTTGGCATACTCAATAGAACCAAGACACACTCCTCCACAAAAAGGAAGCCAATCTGGTGGTCCCCTGCCATAAACAAACTCTAAAACAGGAGGAGGAAATTGAGGCGGAATAAGGTGAAGTCCCAAGACTGGAAAAACTCCCTCATCAGCCTCAACAAAAAGTTGAGATCCCTCATCAAGTCTTGTAAAGCTAGCTATGAAAATGCAATTGCAGCAGATAGTAAAGACAACCACAAGGCCTTCTATAGTTATGTAAAGAATCTCCACGGCAATACACAGATTTGCTCTGAGCTACTGCACAATGGTACCTCCTATACCGAGCCAATATACTGGCTGACCAATTCAGTGCCAACTTTACCCCCCAAAGGGACCAATCACAATACCAGTAGATTGCCAGGCACCGAGTATCACTGCTGCACAGCTTAGAACAGCACTGTCCAAGGGCAAGAGTACAGCTTCTATGGGACCTGAAAATATCCCTGGCTGTGTTCTACATGAACTACAGAGTGAACAGGCACATCACCTGTGTGCCCTACTCAGTCACAGCCTCACCTCAGGCTTTGTCCCTACAGAATGGCGCACTGCTACAGTCATCTCTTTTCACAAAGGAGGAGCGACTACAGATGCTGGGAACTATTTCCCCATTAACTTGATGAGTCTGATATGCAAAACTGTGGAACACATCATTATGGACCTAATAAACAAGGATATAGGGAATCTCCAAACTCTGGATCCCACACAGTTTGGTTTTGTGAAGGGTAGAATCATGCCTGTTCAACTTGGTTGACTTCTTTGAGTCAGTCACCAGAGGTATGGATGAAGGCAAGGTGGTTCATACAGCCTACCTTGATCTGGCCAAGGCCTTTGATACCATTCCCCACTCAGGAATCATAGAAAACTCACTAAGTTAGGCAGCAGCCCCTCTATCACTAGGTGGATTGCAAACTGGCTCACAGATAAAACCCACAGTGTGAAAGTAGCTGACTTCAAGTGAGACTACTGACTAGTCACGAGTGGAGTCCTACAGGGTTTGGTCCTGGGTCCTCTCCTGTTTGGTATCTACTTCTCTGAAGTCCAGGCCAACACGAAGGGACTTTGGCTGACAAAGTTCGCAGACGATTGCAAGTTGGGAGCTATTATTAACTTTCCAGTGATGTTGACATCCTACAGAATGGCCTCACTGAGACCAACGACTGGTGTCAGAACCATGGCCTTAAGCTCAATGCCAAAAAATGTCATCATCCCCTTTGGGAAAAACTTGGTTCCCATGAATTACCACATTGATGGTAATCCACTGAACACAGAAGGCATTATAAGAGATCTGGGAGCACAGGTTGACACCAACTTCTCTTTTGATCACTGCATTGCCACTGTGGTCAGAAAGTCCTATGTTACACATCTCATTACTAAGGGTTTTGCATCCAGGAAGAAAGAGGCCATTGTCTCCCTCTACTCTTCCCTCATTAGGCCAATCATCGAGTACAGTGCCCCATTTGGCATGTTCCTCACTAGACACCTGCAACAACTGGTGAGGCCGCAAAAGTACCTCACAAAGAGGATCCTAAGCCTTAAACACTTGTCCTATATGGACAGACTAAAAAAAAACTCTGATTCTCTGTCTCATATCTCCTACTTAGATACAATCTCTGCTTGACTCACAAAGCCATGTCTGACCCAGCTCTGTTAAAAATGCTACATCTAAAGAAATCCCAATCCCTCCTCACCACACGCTCCAGAGACCTCAACATCATTACCACAATCAACAGAATGTACTGGAGGGACAGGATCATAACCCAGAGACTGCCCATGCTATGGAATAGATTTCCCATATATGTCAAGCAGAACACCTCGCTGACCCTCTTCAAGAGAAATCTTGATGAGTAGATGGGAAATAGAAAATTCACCCCAGGGGTAACTCCAGTGACTCTACTCGATAGAGATACTGGGAACTATGGTCGGGGGTGGCACAATGCCAGGGTAATCCTATGGCTAGGCTTGTCAAGGCTCCAGGGCCATTAGCCTAGTATACACCTATGAACCTATAATGTCATAAATTATAGGAATTGTGTGTAAAGAATTAAATGAAAAGTGCCAAAATAATTTTGTAGTGGCTCTTAATCAGTTGAAGGTGCAGAGATTAGCAAATTCAACTGATAATTCACGAACTGTTAAGTGTCCTTCATGCAAGTCGATGAATCATTCCTATCTTTGATTAGCATAGGGCCTAATAAATGGCAACAATAGTATAATTATTCAGATTTAGTAAGTGAGATACTTGAAAGCAAAATATTAATACAAATGCAGTTTTTGACATGACTGGTCTACATTATAGAGTTGCTCACAAAGTTGAAATAAATCCATTTCCTCGATGTAGTTTACTAAAAAAAAAAAAGGTAAATGTCAGTCAGTGACGTTTCCAGGTTTCATTCCTTACCAGGCTACAGCAACTGGCTGGTGGGTGATTCATGCATGCAAACCTGCTCATATCGCTTTGAAAGTCTAATATTTCATTGACAATTGCCATGCTAATCTAAGAACATATGTGTATGTCAGTTTGCAGACTATTTCTAATTTGTTAGTCTCCTTCATAGTACATTTGGTTACTTTATGCTGGCTTTGTGAATAAGTCAGCGGTTCATGTCTGACTAGTGGTCTCGGCAGTAAAGAAGTCAGATAAAAAGGGAAATGAGAGAGAGGGAATGACGGACACTAGCTGGCTGACTGCATATGTAAGAAGCCTGTACAGCTACAGTGCACACACACGGAGGAGGCTAGCTGTTGCAACAAGGCAGCATAAAGGGATGTGGACAAGCACCCAACAAACATCAGTTTTGGTGATGCGGTCATGGATTGCATACACAACCTATGCTGATTCTGTTGCTTGGATTGGGACTTTCCCATTTCCCAGGCTGAGGTAAGATACCTCACAAGCTAAGGACAGTCACAGTGCCTTTTTCAGCTATGTCCAAAACCTTAAAGGTGACACCCAGCAGTGCACTGAAATGGTGTTGCATGGTACCAACTTCACCGATCAGGATGACGTACCAAATCTACTGGCTGATAAACTGAGCTCCAATTTCACCCCCACTCTCCCCACCCCCAGTTCCATCAGGTGAAATCCCCTCCAGCTGGCAGCACTTGCTAAAGCCAAGAACTCCACCTTTTTGGGTCCCAGCAACATGCCCAGTTCCCTCTTGAACAGCCTAAAACATGACCTGTCTGGGCCATACGAGCCACGCATCAACTACATCCTTGAAAAAGGCTATATTGCAGGTGAATGGAGAGCCGCAACATTCATTCCCCTCAACAAGGGCAGACCATCACCTGACCCAAGGGATGATTAATCCATCCATCTAACAAGCCTAATACGCAAAGCCATGGAATTAATTATCATGGAAATGATAAACAAGGACATTGACAAACTTCAGACACTGGACCCATCCCAATTTCGCCTTAAGGGAAAGTTGTGCCTACTTAACCTGATAGAGTTCTTTGAAAGTGTCACCAAGCAATTGACAAATGTAAAGTATTGCATAGTGTGTATCCTGACCTGACCAGACCAAGGAATTCAATACCATACCCCACTCAAGCATTGTTGACGAGCTCTGTGAGCTAGGCATAAATCCCTGCATAATTCACTGGACTGCCAGCTGGCTCAAAGATGGGACCCAAGAAGTCATAGGTTCATAGGTTGGTACTAGGCTATCAGTCCTAGGGCCTATACAAGCCTAGCCATAACAATTCCCTGGCTATTTCTTCCCACAGTATTTACTTCCCTGGACCCTTGTCTAGCAGGGCGACTGACGTGATCTCCGGGGTGAATTTCCTATCTCCCATCCAGTCATCAAGGTTCCTTTTGAAGAAGGCCAAAGAGGCACTCTGCTTGACATGTATGGGCAGTCTATTCCAGGGTCTGGGGAGTCTCTGGGTCAGGCACCTATCCCTCCAGCATGTTTGGTCAGGATCGGTGAGACCATCTCCAAGAGACTGGTCACCAGGTGAGTACCCCAGGGCTCTGTACTGGGCCTGCTCCTGTTTGCCATCTACTACTTAGAAGAGAAGGCTAACAATCAAGGCCTCTGGCTGTCCAACTTTACAGATGATTTGTAAACTGGGAGATATTAAAGATTCTCCCCAAAACACCAATGTCTTGCAAACAGGTTTAACACAGACGAATGACTGGTGCCAAAGTCATGACCTAGAACTCATGCAAATAAGTACATCGTAATACACTTCTGTAATCCCAAGTTAATTACTCCATCAATGAAACACCACTAATAGTCAACCCAGTAGCAAGTGATCTTAAAATATATTTAGACAGCAATCTGGCTTTTCACCAACACATAGCTAACATAATAAGGAAAATCATTCTATGTCACCGAACTTATAAGTAAGGGTATGCCATCCAGGTCTAAGGAAGTTATAGTTCCACTCTACTCGGTCCTCATCATGCCTGTCATTGAGTACAATGCCCTCTTTGGCATATATCTGAGCAGACACTTGGAAAGTTGGAATGCCCACAAATGGTTTTCACCAGGAGAATTTGTAGCATGAATTTCTTATCCTACACTGATCACCTAAAGGCTCTGTCATTGTATTCAGTCTTCTGCAGACTACTGAAAGAGGATATTTGCCTGACTTACAGGGCTTCCTCAGAATCAGCACTGCTGTATCTGTTGCACATGTGCAAAACAAACGACACCAAAACACTAGATCCTGGCACCTGAACTTCACTTGTGACATATACAGAACATGTTGGAGAGACAGGTATGTGTTCCAAGGAATCCTCATGCTATAGACTAGGCTCCCCATCTATGTAGAACTGACCCTTTCTAAATGAAACCTTGACAATTGGATGGGAAATCTTAAATTTGCCCCTGTCTAGTTCCCATGGCCAGCTATAGACAGAGACTGTGAATAAGAATAGTATTATCCTAACTAGCACCCCCCACACACACACACACACACACACACACACACACACAAATCCTTAGTTACCTCCCTACTAACCATGCCCCTTATGTGGATGCCGATGATACTTGGGCTCCAAATGGTCAGGGATGAGCAGCTAGGATTATAAGGGCCCTAGTGATCATGGTTATTAACTAGTAACAACCTATGAACATAAGTAACTTGATGGATAGTACATTAACTCACAAATGCAACCTGGAAAATTCAGGTAAGTGGCTATATCTCCTGTAAAAGATCTGACACCAGTGGGTACTACAGGGCTCTCCCCAGATCT
Organism: Protopterus annectens; assembly: GCF_019279795.1. Classification (NCBI taxonomy): domain Eukaryota; kingdom Metazoa; phylum Chordata; order Ceratodontiformes; family Protopteridae; genus Protopterus; species Protopterus annectens. Next base: position 712,547,270 of record NC_056725.1, on the reverse strand, counting down.
TGTTTAGTGCTACAGATGGCAACCCACTACCACTAGTAACAGATCTGAGGTACCTAGGGATTTTTTTTTTTTTACTGACAGTGCAGACTACAGGAGCAACATAACTGAGTTTGCAACCTGTGATAAAACAGCACAATCAGTCAGCAGACGGGGATACACTAGGGCAGCCTGTATTGTGTGTGTGTGTGTGTGTGTGTGTGTGTGTGTGTGTGTGTGTGTGTGTGTGTGTGTGTGTATGTGTGGGGGGTGTGTGTGTGTGTGTGTGTGTGTGTGTGTGTGTGTGTGTGTGTGTGTGTGTGTATGTATCTCAGCTTGTCTGAGCAAATGTGTGATATTGTTTGAAAGAGATTATGGGACCAAGTAGGGCTCAGGTCTTGGATGTCCCCAGCCCACCTGTGAAAAATCATTCACCCATGGCTGGGTAAAATGATAATTTCGGCAGGCAACACAGATCTGGAAGATGTGTGAGGAAAAAAGACAATAAGCAGGAGTGAGCTAGAAGAAATCCACATTTCACTGCGGTGAAGTGCTCACCCAGAGTATGGGTGAGGATGCAGATCAGTACATGGGAAGAACACTGCACTACATCCTAGTATGACAAGCCTGTATATATGTACGCACAGTAAAAGCTTCAGGTACATTGTGGGCTGTATTCATGGTGCCATCACTGGCCATGTATTTGTAGACTCTATCACTGGAGAGTAGCTTCTCCAAATGTTACAAGGAAAGCTACTGTTTGGCTGATGCATAGGGGTAGGGTATGGGTGCCTGGACAAAGACCATAGGTACATGCTCATGTATCAAAGGCCAATGGCACCTAAACATCAGGATCACTGGGCACTGCCACACATCTGTTACATAATGGCTATCAACAGCTGTAGCTGTAGTTCGTAATATATTTTTTCAGCCAGTTTAAGTTTTAAATAATTTAATCACAAATTATCATCCTACTCAAATTTGTCTCAGCATAGGCCACAGCTGTAGTAAAAGGTTTATCTTCATATCGTCGATCACACATGATCGACCAGCCACTTAATCGAACCATTTAAGTGAAACCAAAGAGCGAAAATTTTTAAATGTCGAATTTCAACATTTCCGGCCGTGCCACACCTCCACACCAGTGCTACCATGGGTCAAAAAGGGACAAGGTTTTGCCATTTGGTTATGTGGAATTCGCCGGAGACATTTGCACTTCAGTATTCGCAGAAGCAGTTTCGCCCATATTGGGATCGCCAGTATGAAGGTAAATCGGAGTAAAAATCTCATTAAATGACAAAGAATGTTCACAAGTGGTGATCTTTAATTGTGTGCAACTGGTCCCTGTACGGTAGAAAGACAAGCTGTTAGCACATCATTTGAGCTTGCATCTACCATCACCACCAGTTACAACAAACACAAAAAAGCACTCAGCGGGGGGTGGCGGTGGGATTCACAGTTGGGTTTCTCTGAAGTTTCTTAATGCCTTTAGTAACACTCATTGATCTCGTTATTGAAGACTTGCTACTGGATATTTAATTGTGTGTGCGTGTGTGTGTGTGTGTACATACATATGTATTTAATGTATTTACTGAAACTAAAAATAAATCAGCTTTTAGTCGTAATTCCATAAAGACCCAATACACATGCCCACACTTAACCTCTCATCCTTCCTAAATTTGGCAAACACTTCTATTTGGCAAACACTTCTAATTTGTTCTCAAACTTTTGTTACAACCCTTCTAAATTTGGAAATTATTTTCAGTTAGTAGCACCACTAAGAGTATCTAATATGGAGGCTTTTCCCTAATTATTTTCTGTCGATAGCTCTGGAGGTAAAAGTTGAAAGAAAGGGCCCATACATATACACACAACACACAGTATTCTAACACACATTCATCTATTTACCACATTAGAGGAGTGGGCCATTTTCCCTTTTTTTAAGACACAAACTTGTTACAGAACAAAAATCATGTTTATTACAGTCCTTTGCAAAAAAATGCTGTTTACAAATAAAAAAATGAATACACCCAACAAAACAAAATGAGCAAACATACACACACACTCAAAATAACAATTATTGTCATCATAAAGCATATCATAAATGAAGGCTCCTAACCCTAAAATGCCTGTTCCCTTCAACCATAAAGCCCCAGTTGTGCCATATACCCACATTCCACTTCCACTCTCATTTCAGATCATTCCCTAAACCTAAATTCCATTACACCTCCTGCTCACTATGGCTCAGTAAACCTTACATTTCCCCCCAACCATAATGTTCTTATCACTCCCTAAACCTAAAATCCCCTTCGCCCTCTGCTCCATGATCTCTTTCTAAACCTAAAATCCCCATCCCCAACCCGAAAATCCCCATTGATCATAAAACGTAAAATCCCTGTTTCCTCCATAACCCTAACATTCGTTTTGCTCTTTAAACCTAAAATCCTTGTCTCAGTCCATAACATTGTAGTCCCTACTCCACTCCCTGTCTCCTTACCTAAACCTAAAAGCACCCTGCCATCTCCCTATCTCCACTTTATTTATTTATTCCAGTTTGGTGACTGACCCGCGGTGGTGGCGCTGCGGTAGCGTTGTCGCCTGACAGTAAGACACTGTCCGGTTCGATTTTCAGCTAGAGCATCTTCTGCGTGGTGACATGCGTGAATGGGTGTACCTTCGTTGAAAGTTGTGCATCAGGCCTCGAAAGCCGGTACGTAAAATCAACTGCCAATCATTAGCGGACCGGAGTTCTGCTGTGGTGACCCCTAACCGGGAAAAGCCGAAAAACACAAACAAACAATTCCAGTTTGGTGAACGGGGAGGTCCACTGGGCTCGAGAGCCCATTTTCAGTGGAGGCCCAGGGAGAAAAGCTCCACGTAACAAGTTACATAGAATATATAATTTTCACATTGCTAAGCTGCGAAGCTCCACATAGGTTACATAACATATAGAATTTTCACATTGCTAAGTTACATAAATTGAAATAACAAAAGGAAAAAAAGATTCATTTATATTGCATTCAATATGTAGTCGTACAATTTTATACCAGGTCGGGTAGTAGAAAGAAAAGGTATCCGATACTTAGTAGCTAAGATGCTAAAAAGTAGTTATGAAGGAAAGGGTGAGGGGCATAGAGCAAGAGGCTGGGTGGAGATTGGTTATAATTTATAGTCTGGGTATAAGTGAGAGGTTTGAAGGGAAGGAGGTTAGCCAGGAAAGAAGGAAGAGGGGAGGTTGGGAGGTATGGGGTGAAGAGTGCAGTTACATTTTCTGTGAAGAAACAGGTACTAGTGAAGCAGTCTTTTGAAGGTGTTTAGGTTGTCACAGGCTCCACTTAAATGGTCTACAGCAACCACTTGCTTGCATCCATTTCCTAGGAAGAGAGCAGATGGTGTGGCAGCTGTATTGATGAACTCACATTCAGTTTTGAGCATGAGAAGATGACCAAATGGGTTTACAGCCATTTGAGTCACTGTCTATGTTTCTGACAGTCAAGGAGCTGGAACGCTTTCTAAACCAGACTTAGACAGTGTACCACTTCATATGCTTTGAACAAAGTGAAGAGAAACTGGCCACAGTACAGAACGAAACTGTCATGGACTATAGAAATATCATACAAGGTTTTACTCCTGTTATGAATTGCTACTATTATTATGAAATGCTTCTTGACAATAGGAATTTGTTGATGGGCATCTTTTGTATCCAGCTTTACCACAAAAGGTAGTAGAGGGAAAAGTGGTACAAGATAGTGAAGTGATAACATCTTGAACTTCAAACTGTAAACAAAAGGGTTTAGACCAGAAAAACCTAGCACTGGTCCAGATGATCCTTCTGGCTTGAAAACTAGCATGATTTTACGATTTCCCCGTATATTAATCCAAACTGCGTTTGAAGAGGGTCAGGGAAAGGCTCTGATGTGCTGTCCTATCTTGCCTTCATTTTTTGGTTCGGAACCAATCTTCGGTTCCGACTCGGCCTAATACAAAGCTGGAGTTCTTCCACGAGCTTGTGGCTAAACCCTATGTCATGATGCTCTTGGAGAGTTCCCCAGATCTTGTTTGCCATTAAACAAGATTGGGTGCTTCCATTCTGACTCTGGCTAAGTGGAAATTTTCTTTCCTTACATTTGAATAACTGTAGTTTAAAGATACTAGTGTTTAGTACATTTATTTGAGCTTAGTGTGTTCATTCTGTTGGTTGTTTGCTGTTGGCTATCGTTTTTCTCATTAGACTTTTTCCCCTCCCTATCACGGCTAAAGTTTATACCTTTCTAGGTCCCTTTTAGTAGAGTGCTTCCTTTTAGTTACCTTATTCAAGCTCATTTAAGTTAGAGAGCTTTGTAATTTAAAGGTATTTGTTCCCTCTTCTTTGTCTGTTAAACTCGTTTAAGTTAGAGGGCTGCCATTGGCCCGTTTAACTTAGAGGCCCTTCCCCTCCTTTCTGTAATTTTTCTTTATCTTAGGCAGATTTGTTTAATTTAAAGAACCTACTTTGTCTCTGGTTAAATTGTACTGCTGAGTTGATTGTTTAAAAAATATATATTGCATATATTTTCTATTAGTGATTAGACAATTATAGTTTTTGATATTCTTCATGTTTCACTGTTGCAGTCATCACATTTGGGTTATCTGCTATTATCAAAGTCTTGGGTCCTGTGTCGGTTGCTGTCTCATCTTCCATGACGTCAGGTACTCAGGGGTATAAAGCATGCAGCCAACGCCATTACATCAGTCTTTCTTGCCGTGCGGTGCCCAAAGCAGAAGCAGTTTGCAAGTGCCGGTTGGCTGACTCTTGAAATTTTTATTTTCAAGTTTCAGATCCGACGTCTTCAACTAAGCTAAGTACCCCATTGGGGAACCTTTTTCTTGCTCTAAACCGATGTCAGTAAAAGTTAACAATTGTATTTCTTGTGGAAAGCAAATACCTTATAAAGATTTTCATTCATACTGCATTCCTTGCTTAGGCCCAGACCACGACGTACCTCGCTGTCGGTTTTGTGCCTTATTCAAACCTCGTACTATTCGTCTTCGGTTGATTTACGCCTCTAAATATTTTGGTACTCTGTTCAATTATCCAGAAATGGCTTCGGTAAGTCACCCGACTACCAACATTCCATAAAAACACAAATATAAAGACAGAGACCGACCGCATAGGTCCAAAGCTGCCAATGATGCTTCTCCTAAGCTAGTCGCCAGTTCGACGGTACTCAGTGAGACGCTTTCGCAGCCCCTGATACCCACTACTTCAGATTCGTAGGCCTCTACTGAGACCCATTCAGAGTACGGTATGCCACGAGATGCTTCTTCGACTGTGGAACCTGCGGATGTCTACCTTGGATGGGTCCGGAGCAACTGTGCAGGCACCGGCTTCTGAGAGTGTATTCAGGCCTACTGACTTGCATAGTAATCCCGCCATCTTCTTCTTTAAGGCCTAAAACTCGATCCATGCCTAGAAAACCAACACCCAGACCGCATGGTCAGGCCCCTGTGCCTATAAAACAAATGATAATAATGGCTGAAGAACTTTTTACTCTAATCAGTGGAAGCCACCCTTCCCCTTTTAAGAGACCTAGGACTGATTTTCCTTCTGATTCTTCTGATCAGGACTCTGAAATTTCTGATGTTAAGTTGTCAGTCTTGCCTTCATTCTTGCTGGATGGGTTCGGAGCCGATCCTCTGCTCTGACTCTGCCAATACTAAAGCTTGAGAGCTAATTCCACCGGCTCGAGGCTCCCCTATATCCCACAATGCTAGGCGGTAACCACTCAGATCTCATTTGCTGCTTAGCTGACTAGGTGCTTCTTCTACCGGCTCTGGCAGGTTAGTAAGTTTTCTTGTTCAGAAACTTCAATTTCAACCCCTATTTTTTTCCATTTAGTATAGTTTTTATTTAAAGTATTCCATTAGTTTAAATCGGGTCCCCTCTTGTGTTAGAATTCCCTTTTTATTCCCTTCTTAACTTTTAGGCCTTTGGCCCTCTCCCTCTCCTTCCCCTAGTCCTTCAGTGTGACTAGATTTTTATTTTGGTTAAGGGTGTGTCTGTGTGTTGTGTTTGTGTTTTTCTTCACTCAGCCTTTAGGATGTCTAAAGACTCCAAGGTCTAAGGCTTCAAGAAGTGTGATTCGTGCTGTCAGAAAATGTCTCTGATAGACGGTCACACTTCTTGTGTTTATTGCCTGGGACCTTTGCACCTGCAGGAGTCATGTGCTGTGTGCCATGCATTCAGCCATAGAGTCCTGCAGGAACGCAAAAATAAGTTGATTCTATGTGGCTTGTTAAAGCCTGAAGGCCCCCCGACCCAGTCTGCGTCGGGGAAGTCTTCTAAGAATTCCAGACCGTCAGCTCCAGTTTCAGAGCCGTCCCCTGGAAGCATTAAAACGGCTTCGACATCGGCTCCGGCTGGAGCCGATGTTTCCAAATCTCATACCATCGCCTTGGCTCCAGCTGGAGCCGAGGTTGACAAGACTCAGTTGGCTCCGATAGGCTTATCGGAGCCACCTTCAAAGAAGAGGTCTGGGTCCCCTTCCATCGGCTCCATCCATTCGGCTCCGGGATCCCCTCTTCTATCGGAACGGAGCCATAGGTCTCATTCCTCTCGGTCCTCCAGGCTGTCCGACCATGATTTACAAAGGGTGGTGAGTAGACTTCTCAAGTCCGAGGCACTGGCCCAAATGCTGCATAGCCCTACTCAACAGTCAGCGGCTATTTCCATCCCTGATTTTATTCCTCCTCCGACTCCTTTCAGTTCGGAGCCGGGGCTCATCGGAGACGTGGCTGTCGGTGCTTCGGAGCCGATACCTTCTCTTTCGGCTCCGTCATCTGCTCCGATTTCCTCATTGGAGGGATTTCGGCGCCGAGCTTCCCTCGTCGGCTCCGAGGGGGCGAGTGGCATCGGAAACTTGTCTGACCCCGTTCTCCCTCTCGGAGCGTCGGCGCTGGTGAGTTCGGCTCAGACATCGGCCTCGGAGCCGTCCCTGTCGGTGCCGGGGGGGGGGGGTCCTTGTCTCCTCTGAGTGGGGACCTCCGGCCTTGCCTGATAGGGGCACCTTCGAGGTCATGCGGAGCGTGCTAGACCCAGTGTCTACCCCACAGTCGGCTCAGTCAGCTCCTCCCTCTTCAGTGCCTGTGGTGATTTCTACCCATCCCCTTGTATCAGACCGCAGAGAGCCAGCTCCTCAGGTTTCCCCATTGGGAATTTCCTCCTCTTCCGAGGCCTCTCCTGATCCGGTAGGAGAACCCCCTCGGAAGAGACAGTACAAGAGGAAGCACATTGACTCCCCCGAGTCTATCACCTCTGACACTGACTTGGAGGAATCTGAAGGTTCCCCTCAGTCCCCCTCTGAGGATGTCTCCTTTGCTGACATCCTTGAAATCCTGATACAGAGGGGGAACTGGCCTGCCCTTAACCCTTCAGAGGACGAGTCAGTTTACCTTGAGGCATTTGGCTCTCGCCTTCCACCTCCTGGGTGTCCCCTCCCTTTTACCCCCTTATGGAAGTGGTGGCAAGGAAGGCTTGGACGGCCCCTGATTCGGTGGAACCTACCCCAAGGAGGCCGTCAAAATTTATTACTGCCCCTAAAGAGAAAGAGTTTCTATCTAAAGGGGTGTCTGTTGATGCCATGGTGGTGGCTGCAGCCACTAAGAAGGAGTTAGCTGATCCTTCGGTACCTGTCCATATTCCTAATAAGGAGTCTCGGACCATGGACAGATACGGTAAGCGGATGTTTTCATCAGCGACCTTTTCAATGCGGTTGCTGAACTACTTGTGTCACTTCACCCGTCTCCAGAGAGATTTGCTCAAAGATATGGGTGAGGCTATACAGGATCCAACAGCTGAGGGGTTCCAAGATGAAATGAACTCCCAGTTGGCAACCCTAAATTCAGTTGTTAACTCCTCCATGCGGCTTATCTGATATGCTGCTGATGGGGTGAGTAGGGCCGCAGGCACAGGTGTAGCTTTACGACGTCACGCCTGGATGCGGCTTTGCAATTTTGCGGACCCTTTCAAGGCATCCTTCACATTGTTTGGTCCTCAGGTGAAGGATACATTGACTAGGTGCGAGGTGGAAGGTAAGACTCTCTCTGCCGTGGGAGTCCGCTTTTCTACCCCTTCTAAACCTTATCCAAAAGGTTAGAGGGGAGGAAAAATGTGGTTCCGCAAACCTCAGGGAGTCTCATTTGACGCACAAGGTCGATTCCCGTCTAGAGGCAGAGGGGGAATAACAATAGACGCCGCCCTAGAGGCAGAGAAGGTCCGCAAAACCAGGGTAGCAGAGAAACTTTCTCTGATAAACCCTTTCAGCATCCCTGAGGAGCTGCCCAGCTGTCCACCTTCGGAGGCAGTCGGGGGAAGATTATCACTGTACCCAAAAGCCTGGCTTTCCCTCACTCAAGAAAATGGGTACAGTCAATCATGTCCGAGGGTTACAAAATTCCCTTTTTTCACATTCCATCCCAACCCAAAGGATCCCTTCCAGACGTTCCACCCAGTCTAAGGGAACAAGCAGCACTAGAAATATCAAAGCTGCTATCAAAAAGAGCTGTCCAATCAGTCCCAGCAGACCATCAAGGATCCAGAATCTACTCCAAATACTTTTTGGTACCAAAAAAAACAGGGGACTGGAGACCTATACTGGATCTCAGCAAGTTAAACAATTATATAAAAAAAACAAAATTCCGGATGGTCACGCTACAGTCCATTCTACCCTTCTTGGGTCATGACAATTGGATGTGCTCGATAGACCGTTAGGATGCATACTACCATATCAAAATGCACAGACGCTCCAGGAGGTTTCTCCGCTTCAGGCTGGGAGCCAGTCACTACCAGTTCAGAGCCCTGCCCTTTGGTCTCACTACAGCCCCCCCCCCCCGAGTGTTTACCAAATGCATGGCAGTGGTCGCGGCTCACTTGAGACGTCATGGATTCCAGGTGTTTCCATATTTAGATGACTGGCTCCTTACCGCCACCACCAGACATCAACTGCTTCTATCCAGAGACTTCACCATCCAAACTTGCCAAGCTCTAGGCATTTCAATAAATTTCGAAAAATCTGCCTTGTCGCCTTGTCAATCTTTTACCTTTATAGGCGCCACCTTAGACACACTCAATCTTTCCGCCGGACTTACAGAGCAAAGAGTGTTAGATATCCGCAAACAAGTTTACCTTCTATTACAGTGCAACAAGGTCAAAGCCAGGGTAGTCTTGAAGGTATTAGGACTCATGGCAGCTACTATCACCCTTCTCCCCCTAGCTCGTTTCCACATGAGGATCCTCCAATGGATGCTGCTTACTCAATGGTCCTTCCAACAGCTCCCGATGTCTCACATCAGATTAATAACTCAATCATGCAAGAATCACCTGTCTTGATGGATCACATCACCTCAAGTTCTCCAGGGCAGACCTTTCATTCACACCCCCCCCAGTCGCTACGGTGACAACGGACACCTCCCTGATCGGGTGGGGGGGGGCATTATCAGGGCAGGACAGTCCAGGGCACGTGGCAACCTTTCGAGTGCCACTTGCACATAAATGTCTTAGAGATGAGAGCAGTGCTTTTAGCGTTGCAAGCCCTTCAGGACTCTCTTCCCACAGGGACTATTGCAATTCAGACGGACAACATGTCCGTAGTGTGGTACATCAACAAACAAGGCGGAACCAGATCCTACCCCTTATGTCGAGAGGCACTCAGACTTTGGCAGTGGGCGATTTCTTCTCAGCGTTTTCTGATAGCAACGCACATTCCCGGGAAGTCTAACGTGATTGCGGACAAGTTGAGCAGGGCCATTCTCATGCCCCACGAGTGGTCTCTAAAGAAATCAGTGCTGGAAGAAGTCTTCCAAAGATGGGGCCAGCCTTGCTGCGATCTTTTTGCTACTCCCCAAAACAGCAAGTGTCACGACTTCTTCACTCTCTTCCCGTTACCAGGCCATCCCACCAGAGACGCTCTAGTCCACAATTGGCCCCGGGGACTTCTGTATGCTTTTCCCCCTTTTCCACTGATATCTCAATTAATTCAGAAAGCTATCGGCTTGAGAGTTACAATGATCCTCATTGCCCCTTACTGGCCTCGACAGATATGGTTTCCTTTCCTCCATCATTACCTGTTGAAGCAGTCTTGGCATCTGGACCCGGTGCCAGATCTGTTGACCCACCAGTCGGGCCAGCTGCACCACTCCCTTCATTCTCTCAACCTCACAGCATGGTTTCTCCAATTCCTACACTAGCCAGGCTTCCCTTAATCTCTCATTCGGTCCGAAACATCCTGATAGCCTCTCACAAATCTTCTACCAGGAAGATTTATAATAGTAAGTGGAAACGTTTTTCCTTCTGGGCAGCATCAAAAAATATAGACCCCTTCACTGCACTTATCCAGTCTATCCTAGACTTTCTGGCGTAGCTCTTTCATTTAGGCTCTTCTTAATCTACCATTAGAGTACAACTAGCTGCTATATCTAATTTTCATGTAGGTGTCTCAGACTCTAGTATCATGTCCCATAAGCTCTGCAAAGCCTTTTTAAGAGGTGCCCCCAATCAAAGATCCCCCACCTCAATGGGACTTGAATTTGGTTCTGGCATCCTTGATTCTTCCCCCCTTCGAACCAGCGGCTTCATGCCCTCTTAAGTTGCTCTCATGGAAAACACTTTTTCTAGTAGCCATAACTTCAGCTAGAAGAGTAACTGAACTTCATGCTCTGTGCAGTCGTCCCCCTTACTTAGTTTTCCACAAAGATAGGGTGTCCCTCCGGACTAATCCATCCTTCTTACCTAAGGTTTCCTCTGAGACGAACCTGAACCAAACAATTGATCTCCCCGTCTTCTTCCCTGACTATTCCAACAGGTCGGAACAAAAGTTACATTTTCTAGATGTTCACCGCCAACTTGGATATTATTTAGACAGGACTAAACAGTTCAGGAAATTTGATCAGCTTTTCCTGTCTTATGCGGAAGGGAAATTGGGCCTTCCAGTTACTAAAGTGTCCCTTTCAAGATGGCTTACCTCTATAATTACCTTCATCTATGAAATCAGACATCAAAAACTGCCTTCAAGACCTAGAGCTCATTCAACTAGGGCATTAGCTACATCTGTAGCTTTTCAGGACAGGCTGCCAATAGATTCCATTTGTGCAGCAGCCACTTGGGCTTCTCCTCATACCTTCATTTTACATTACAAATTGGATATGGCCTCCAGAAACCGTGCCAACTTTGGTTCTACTGTTCTCAAGAGTCTGTTCCGATAGGCCACCATAAGGTGCTAGGGACGCGGTCCCATCCAGCAAGAATGAAGGCGAGATTGACAACTTAACATTAAGAAGTTATGTACCTACCATAACGTTCCATGTTAGTTGTCTTCTTCTCGCCTTCTTTCTTGCGTCCCACCCTCCTTCCCCCTAGCCTGGACAGACCGATAGGAAATTTTGGGATCTTCCTTTGGAGTTTTCCTTCCCACATGTTCTACCACCTCTATTCCCCCTTTTATGTTTGTGGTAGCTTACATTCAGGTTTATATAGAGGTGGGTTCTTTTTTCTCCGTACTGTGGAGACCAGCACTGCTTGGTTTAGCTATCAAACGAGATCTGAGTAGTTACCCCCTAGCATTGTGGGATGTAGGGCAGCCTCGAGCCGGTGGAATTAGCTCTCGAGCTTTAGTATTGGCCGAGTCGGAGCCGAGGATCGGCTCCGAACCCATCCAGCAAGAAAGAAGGCGAGAAGAAGACAACTAACATGGAACGTTATGGTAGGTACATAACTTCTTATTTTCTCTGATGACCAGGATTTGCCCTTTTCTACCTATGAGGATTCTGATGCAGAGGACTCCATTCCCTCTGCTTTCCCTCCAGAGGATTTCTCTTTTGGTGAAACCTTACATACTCTTAGGGAGCATTTTCGCCGGGAAAGCCAGGATTACTCTGACTCCAAAAAGAGGCTTAGGGAATTCTTTCTCCTGCCTCAACACAGGCCTTTAGCTATCCCTCCTGTACTGGACATTGTAGATGATGCCTTCTCTGAATCTAGCCTGGCCCCTGACTCTTTACCTTTTGCTCCCAGAAAACCTGATGGGCATTACAGAGTACCTGGCTCTCTCAAGTTCCTTTTTAAAAATCCTACTGCGGATCCTGAGACCATTTCACTGGGACCCAAGGGCATTAAGGCTACTACTGCCAGAAATCCTACTCCCTCTGATCGAGATTCCAGGGCTCTGGATAGATGGGGTAAGAAGGTATACACTTCTGCAACCTTGGCCATTAGGGCCTTAAACTGCCAGTTTCATATGTTAAAGTATCAGCAGCATATTATTGGATTGCTTAAACAGAAAATGATGTTGATTCCTGACGGTGCTGAAAATAAAGATTTACAGGATTTACTGCATTCTGCTGAACAAGTTGAAAAACATATTTTGCAATGTGGTTTTGATTCATTAGAGGCGTCTTGCAGGGCTGCTGTCACTGGGTCTGTACTTAGAAGGCATGCTTGGCTTAAGGAGCAATCTTTGCCAGATCATGTTAAAGCTAAATTATTGGATGCTCCATTAAACCAGGATCGTCTGTTTGGCAACAAAGGAGAAGAAGTACTTAAAAAGATGGAGGAAAAAGCTAAATCTATGCAAACTGTTAAAGATTTCCTGCAAGTACAGCCTTACAGATTTAGTAGGCATTGGCCTTCTAAGAATTGGTACTTTCCTGCCTCTTCCAGGCCTTCTCAGTCCAAACCCAGAACCAGCAGAACACCCAGGCTTCAGTCCCAAGGTAGTCACAGGCCTAAGCAGTGGGGGGCTCCCACTTCCAAAGCAGGGAGTAGTAAGATTCCCCCTATAGTAAACTGTCTCAATGACTTAACTTTAAACCTTCCAAGCCCTGCTCAACTGACTACTTCTTTAGGGGGAAAGATTGCCCTTCATGCAAAAAATTTGGAACTCATTACCCAGGACAAATGGGTTTTAAACATAGTTTCCCAAGGATACAGATTCAGCTTCCACCAACCCCAAATGGTTGGCCAGACCTACCCCCCCAAATCAGTGGGCAGAGGCTCAAAAGCAAGTTCTCTTTCTTTTAAGCATCAGGGCTGTTCAACCTGTCCCAGAAGAAGAATGGGGACAAGGTTTCTACTCAAGACTTTTCCTGGCACCCAGAAAAGACGATTCCCGGCGTCCTATCTTAGACCCGTCTATCCTAAACACATTTTTGGTAATCCCAAAATTCAAGATGCTAACTCTTCATCAGCTGCTTCCCATGCTGGGCAAAGACGCCTGGTTGGCAACACTGGGTTTAAAGGAAGCTTACCAGCACATCCCAATAAGGGACTCTTGCAGAAGATACCTACGATTCAAAGCAGGCTACCTGCACCATTAGTTCTCTGCACTGCCCTTTGGTTTATCTACTGCGCCTAGGGTATTCATAATGTGCCTGGCTCCAGTCATTGCATTCTGCAAGCAAAGAAATATTCAAATATACCCATACTTGGACATACTATTAAATCATCTGGCATTTGTAAAGAAGAAATTGCTAACATCTCTGGGGTGCACCATAAATGAAAATAAATCACATCTTGTACCCTGCCAACAAATTGTATTCCTAGGAGCAAGCTTGAATACAAATTCCCAGATGGCCTACCTCACTCCAGAGAAACAATTTCAATTGACATTCTGCTCAAAATTACTCGCCACCAAGACCCAGCTATCTGCAAGGAAAATACTGCAAGCCCTGGGGTTCATTGTCTGTCGCATTCTGCTAATTCCATATGCAACACTGCATATGAGGAAACTATAATGGTATCTAAAAAGCCTATGGTGTCAACATTCTCAGGCTCTAGAATCAGTGATTTGTATCGTACCTTGTCTAGAGATAGAGTTCCTTTGGTGGGCAGAGGCCTGCCACCAAAACAAGGGACTGCCATTCACTCTACCCCCTGCCACCCAAACCCTAACAACAGATGCATCAGACTAAGCATGAGGGGACTCTGCATTCAAGGCAAATGGAACCCAAATCAAATGCACTTGCATATCAATCAAAAAGAAATGTTAGCTGTACAGAATGCTCTGACAGCCTCCAGGGACCACATTCTTCCAGGATAATTATTGGTAAAGACGGACAACACCACTGTTATGTGGTACATAAACAAGCAGGGGGGGGGACCCACTCATACCCTCTCTGCAGACTAGACATGGCTCTGTGGAACACAGCCTTGAGCTACCAAGTACACCTACAGGCTCAATTCCTGCCAGGAAAGCTAAATACACTGGCAGACGACCTAAGCAGAAATCTTATGGACCCACACGAGTGGAAACTTGAACCAAAGGTATTCAACATGTTGAGAAACAAATGGGGGAGCCCAGAGACAGACCTGTTTGCCTCCCCCCAGAACTACCAGTTGGACAAATTTTGCACAAGGACTCCCCACAAACAAGCTTGAAAAGTGGATGCCCTGTCCTTCACCTGGAAAAAACTTTCAGTTTATGCCTTTCCCCCTCTGCCTCTCCTCTCCAAGGTACTACTAAAGATCAAACAGGACAAACCAAGGACAATACTGATTGCACCAGCTTGGCCACACCAACACTGGGTACCCCCTCTTGCACAGTGTGTCACTGCTGGCACCATGGCACCTGCCTCAGACCCCTGCCCTGCTGTCCCAGCAGGGGGGCATGATTCTGCACCCACAACTTCAAACCCTGAGCCTGGCAGATTACCTGATCTCTCCGTTACCATCCCTCAGTAAGCAAGTGATAGATGTCATCCTGGAGGCAAGGAGGCCTAGTACTAGAAAATCCTATGCTGAAAAATGGAAAAGATTCTGTTCCTGGAGCCAAACTCAGGGGATGGGCATAGCAGCACCCAATTTACCCCATATTCTTCAATACTTAACTGAGATGCTTCACAAGGGCCTTTTCTTTTCCTCCATCAAAATTCATGCCTCAGCCATTTCAGCTCATTACAACACAGAACCACCCTTCTTCTCTCATCCACTGCTGAAGCAATTCCTCAGAGGGGCCAAAATCTTAAGACCACCCAGGGAGCCCCTACTCCAGCCTGGGACCTTAACTTTGTAATGGAAAAGCTCACTCTACCTCCCTTTGAGCCAGCTGCAAATGCAGAGTTGAAATTCCTTTCTTGGAAAACCGCATTCCTTCAAGCCATCACTTCAGCAAGAAGGGTGTCTGAGTTACAGGTCCCCATGGCAGTAGAGCCTTTCATCATCTTTCATGGTGACAGGGTGTCCCTTAGGACTAATCCCTCCTTCATGCCCAAGGTGGTATCCAGTGTGGCCCTTAATCAGTCTATTCATTTGGCAGCCTTCTTTTCTAATTCACATAACAAAGGGGATTGAACGCTGCACTCCGTGGATGTGCACTGACAACTTAGATTTTACTTGGACAGGACTAAGCCTCTGAGGAAATCTGAACAGCTGCTGGTTGCATTTGCTGCAGGGGCAGAGGGGAAGGCCATTTCAAAGCAAACCATTTCTAAGTGGATAGGCCATTGCATTCATTTCTGGTATAAGCATCATGGAAAACCTACCCCACAGTGGATAAGACCACATTCAACCAGGGCTGCATTTATTTCTACAGCCTTTCTCAGGGATGTCCCTACCAGGGACATCCTAGAAGCTGCTACCTGAAGTTCTGTACATACTTTCACTAAGCATTACCACTTGCCAGCTTTTTCTAAATCCAGAGCTGGATTTGCCACTGCAGTCTTACAGGGCCTTATAGCTGGTCCTAATGCTATCTAATTACCTCCTCCCATCCTTAGCTTTGGGAATTTACCCAAATGTGATGACTGCAACAGTGAAACACGAAGAACATAGTACATTTGTGTACACTTACCATAAATGTAGATGTTCGAGTGTATTCACTGTTGCAGTCTTGGTTACTCTCCCTCCAGCGCTCTGACTTCTATTGACTGTACCTCTATTCATGTTTACTGTGCTTAAAGCTTTTTGGTGTATTTGCTTTTTTGTTGGAGGTGTAACCTTGTATATAATTGCTTCCCATTATGGGGGCAGCTGATATCTGGGGCAAGAAAAACTGATGTAATGGAGTCGGCTGCATGCTTTATACCCCTGACTACCTGACATCATGGAAGATTGAGACAGCAGCTGACGCAGGGCCCAAGACTTTGATAATCAGGCCAACTAAAGGCTACTGCAAGCAGATAACCCAAATGTGATAACTGCAACAGTGAATACACTCAAACATCTACAATAGTGGTAAGTGTACACAACTGTACTTTCTTCTTCTTATTATTGATATTGTAAGATAATGTCCAAGAATCCTAAGGAAACTAAACCCCTCTGGGTTCAAGAAGTGCGAAAGTGTAACCAGGAAATGTTGACTGATGGTCACACTGGTTGTGTGTACTGCCTTGGCGCAGTCCATTTACAAGGAATCGTGCCATCTGCCATTCATTCAGTCAGTCAGAGTGTTGCTTGAAAGAAAAGAATATGATATTGAGAACTGCGGTGGTGGTGCTGCTGTAGCATTGTCGCCTCACAGTAAGACGCTGTCCAGTTCGATTCTCAGAGCGTCTTCTGTGGAGACATGCGTGAATGGGCGTACCTTCATTGAAGGTTGTGAGTCAGGGCTGGCAACTCGGCACGTAAAAATCTTCTGCCAATCATTAGCGAACCGGAGTTCCACTGTGGCAACCCCTAACCGGGAAAAGTCGAAAGACACAACAACTAAAGTCTCCCTTCTCAGAGGCAATTGAAGGAGGTCAGGGTGTGTCTAAATTGTCAAAATCCCCATCTGCCAGATCTGAGAAGTAGGGAAAAAGAGCATCTTCTACTAGTGCTCATTCGAAGCCAAAAAAAAATTAGTGAACGAGTCATCCTCTGACCTGAAGACTGTTGGGCCTGAAAAACGTTTTTCCTCGGCTCCACCTGTGGTTTCAGTGCCGATGGAGTTTCAGCTATGGGGACGGTTTCTCCAACTTTGAGATCACCCTTGTTTCAACCTGTTAGATCTCCTCTCGATCCTCCAGGAGCCTGTCTGATGATGTGGATTGTGTGGTGTGGAGACTATTAAGGACACCGGCGCTGCCAAACTGTTGGATCCAACCCAGAGGGATTCGGAACTGGCCAAGACTTACCCCTCTTCCATAGATTCCTCCTTCAAGCTGATCTGGGACCTCTGATCTGGTGTGTCTAGAGCTGATTGTAATGGAGATGTCAGACTCAAGACCTACATTGGGAACTTGGGCCTGACTATTGCTCTGATTTCCTCAGTTCCTTCTGAACTCGATGGGTCTAGAAGCTGACGCTCCCTGGTTGGGTCCAGGGAGGAGAGTCGGATCAGACAGTTGTCTGATCTGAACTTGCCTCTTGGGGCTTTTGCACGGGTGAACTAGGCTTCTATATTGGCCTCAGAGTCAACCCCCTTGGTTCCAGAGATGCCTTCTGGTTCTTCGGAGCCGGAAGCTTCCTTGGATCGGGTGGGGGGGCCTACAAGGTGATGAGGAGAGTGCTGTCTCCACAGACAGCTCCACTCTCAGGTGCAGACATTCTTCCCCCAAAGGCACTGGTGTCTGTCTCGCCACCATTGCATCCATGCAGACATGGAGACCCAAAGCCTAAGAATGCCCCATTGGGTGAACCCCTCTCTTCTGAAACCTCTCCAGAATACACTTCTGATGGGGTCCCTTGGAAGAGACTTTTCAAGCCGAGTCTGGCACATCCGATACAGACCTCAGTGAGTCAGAAGGGTCCCCATGGTCGCTCTCTGAGTATGTCTCCTTCGCAGGCATTCTGGAGATTCTTAAACAGAGAGGTGGCTGGAAGTTCATCAACCCTTCTGAGGAGTCTGTATACCTGATGTTTTTGGGTCTTGCCCTTCCGCCACTTGGGTGTCTCCACCTTTTGACGAACTTATGGAGCTTGTTTCTCAAAAGGCATGGGAGTCTCCAGATACAGTGGAGCCTGTTCCTCGGAGGCCAAACAAATTCAAAACTTCACCCTCTGATAAGAATTTTCTCATGAAAGGTGTCCCAGTAGATGCTATGGGGGTGGCAGCGGCCACCAAGAAGGAACTATCTGAGATGTCCTTTTCTGTCCATCCGCTGAACAAGGAGTTTCATACAATGGACAGGTACGGAAAGCACACCTTTCCTTCTGCGACCTTTGCATTCAGATCGTTGAATTATCTCACCCACTTTACCAGATTTCCGAGAGATGATCTGAAGGAGCTAGGAGATGCTCTCCAAGGTTCAGTAGCTGAAAGAGTATCAGAAAAGGTTTCCTCTCAACTCTCTATCTTAAAATCAGTGGTCAACTCCTCCATGAGACTCATTTCTTATGCAGCTGATGGAGCGAGTAGGGCAGCAAGTTCAGGAATTTCCCTAAGGAGACATTCCTGGATGCGCTTGTGTGACTTTGTGGAGCTCTCTAAGTTTTCAATTTGTGAACACACCTTTCGACGGCTCATCCCTGATCTGGCCAAAAGTTAAAGACGCACTAACCAGGTGTGAACAAGAAGGAAAAACTCTGTCTGCCATCAGAGTCCGTTTTTCCCTACCTACCAGATCTTATCTTAAGGGTCAAAAGGGAGGAGAAATGTGATCCTGAAAATTCCAGGGAGCTTTCCAGATTACACATGGTGATTCTTCCCCCAGGGGCAGAGGGGGAATCAGTAACAGAAGACGCCGGCTACGCGGCAGAGGGAGTTCACAAAATCAGGGTGACGGGGAATCTTTTCCTTGGTAAGCCCTTTCAGTGCTTCTGAAAGGAGGCCTGCCTGTCCATCTCTGAAGGCAGTCAGGTGTCACTTAGCTTTGTACCCAGAAGCCTGGCTAAAAATAACGAAAGACAAATGGGTACAAAACATTGTATCCAGGGGTTACTCCATACCCTTTTCTTTCCCCATCCCAAACATTAAAAAACATCCCGGATGTTCTACCCAGTCAAAGGGAACAAACATCCCTAGAAATACAAAAGTTGCTAGAAGAGTCATCCAGACCATCCCCTCAGACTAAATAAGATCCAGAATTTACTCAAGGTTCTTTTTAGTTCCAAAGAAAACAGGGGGACCAGAGACCCATCCTGGATCTCAGTAGACTAAACAAATCAGTAAAAAAGTCTAAGTTCCGGATGCTAACACTGCAGTCAATACTCCTTTTTCTGGGACAAGAAGATTGGATGTGCTCTATAGACCTCCAGGATACATACTACTACATAAAAATGAACAGGCGATCCAGGAGTCATTTGCACTTTTGGCTGGGAGCCAGTCACTACCAGTTTCGATCGCTGCCCTTTGGTCTCACTAAAGCCCCTAGAGTGTTCACCAATTGTTTGTCAGTAGTCACAGCTCACTTGAGACGCTTAGGATTCAGAGTGTTTCCATACCTAGATAATCGGCTCCTGTTCGTCACCACCAAGCATCTACTATCAAAAGCAAGAGACAAATCTGCTTTGTTGCCATTGCAGCATATTGTTTTTATAGGAACAGCTCTAGACACAAGAAATATGATGGCAAAATTCCCTTCCGAAAAGGTTCAAGTCTTACAATCCCAAGTCCTAAACCTTTTTTCCAAAAGAAAAGTACAGGCAAGAACAATCCTCAGAGTACTTGGAGCAATGGCTGCTGCAATTAAACTGATTCTATTAGCATGCCTGCACATGAGAATATTTCAGTAGCTACTATTCACTCAGTGGTCCATGCAGGAACTACCCATGTCCCATCAAATTTTGATAATGGAATCCTACAAGAAAGACCTTAGTTGGTGGCTTTACTCCACTCTTGTAACATTAGGTCATCCGTTTATCCCCCCTCAGCCTTTAGCTACAGTGACCATGGACGCTTCCCAGATAGGGTGGGGGGACATTGTCTAGGAAGGACAGTTCAAGGCACTTGGCAGGACCACGAGACCCATTTGCACATCAATGTTCTAGAGATGAGAGCAGTGCTTTTAGCATTGGAAGCATTTCAGGACTCTCTTTCACTAGGAGCTAGTGCAATACAGACAGACAACATGTCAGTTGTATGGTACATAAACAAACAAGGAGGAACCAGATCTTACTCCCTTTGTCAGGAGGCCCTGAGAGTATGGCACTGGGCAACCTCCTCCCAACGCTTTCTGATAACAATGCACATCCAGGGGAAATCCATTGTAATTGCTGACAAACTCAGCAGAGCGATTTTGATGCCTCACGAGTGGTCCCTAAAACAGGAGGTGGCAGAAGAGATTTTCCACAAGTGGGGCCAGCCTTGCTGTGACCTTTTTGCCATGTCCATGAATAACAAATGCAGCAGCTACTTTGCCCTGATCCCCTCTCTGGGGGAGCCTCAAGGGATGCACTTGCTCATGATTAACCCTTGGGTTTCCTCTATACCTTTCCTCCATTTCTCTTGATTCCAAAGGTTCTTCAGAAAGCCAGTTACTTGGGAAGGAACTGTAGATTCTGGACCCAGTGCCATACCTCCCGACCCATGCATCAGGGACTCTCCACCCCTCCCTCCAAGTTGACAGCTTGGCTGCTCCGATTCCAACCATAATCAGGCTCCATAACTTTTCTACATTAGTAAAGCACATTTTGGTCTTGTCCTATAAAGCTTCGACACAAAGGTTGCATAAAAGCAAATAGAAGAGATTCTCTTCTTGGGCCCTGAATAATCACATTGATCCCTTCTGTTCTGGAAGTCCTGACAAAACTGTTTAATGAAGGGGCAGCTGCAGCTAAGTCCAGCTAGCTGCCATATCCAGTTTTCATTTGAGTGAAACAGGCCCTAACATTGTCCCTCAAACTTTGCAAAGCCTTTTTGAAAGGTGCTCATTTATTAAGACCACCAATTAATGCCCCTCCACCGCTATGGGACTGCCTTGTATTGTTTGATCCTTCACCCTTTCGAGCCAGCATCATCTTGCAACCTCAAGTATCTTACTTGGAAAATGATTCTCTTGATAGCTGTTACCTCTGCCAGAAGAGTTTGAGCTCCAGGCACTGTCCATAAAGCCCCCTACATGCTTTTCCACAAAGACAGAGTAGCCCTGCGAATCAATCCATCCTTTTTACCCAAAGTTTGTTCAGAATTTAACCTAAATCGGTATATAGAATTACCTGTTTTTTCTCTAGTTATGGCAGCAAAGCAGAATATATGATGCACCAACTGGATGTACATAGGCAATTACATTTCTGCTTACATAGAACAAGGGATTTCAGAAAATCAGACCAGTTATTTGCATCTTTTTCAGACTCAAAAAGGGTGTTCCTTTATCAAAATTCACACTTTCAAAGTGGCTATCAGATTGCATTACCTTTATTTACCAATCAAAAAACAAACAACTTTCTAAAAAAGTGAAAGGTCATCCTACAAGAGCTGTTGCAACCTCTTCTGTCTTTAGTGTGAGATTACCTATTGACACTGTTTGTGCTGCTGCAGCAAGGGCAAGGCCTAATACCTTTATCACTCATTACAAAGTGATTTGGCCTCCAGGAACAGGGCCTCCTTTGGGTTCACTGTTCTGAAGAATATTCTCTCTTGAGCCACCCGAGAAAGATAGTGCTAGGGATGCTGTCCCAACCTGTAAAGAATGAAGGCAAGATAGGACAACATCACATAAAAAGGTTCTGTACTCATCATAATGTTCCGTGTGTGTGTTGTCCATCTTGCCTTCATTCTTACATCCCACCCTCTTGCCCCCAGCCTTTTGCTCCTGCAAGACTGAACTGGTAAAAATTGACTATTCATGTCCTTGAACTTCTTCATTCTATCACTTAATCAGTGACCTTTAAGTAGCTTCATCTGCAAACAAGATCTGGGGAACTCTCCAAGAGCATCATGAGATAGGGTTTAGCCATGAGCTAGTGGAAGAACTCAAGCTTTGTATTAGGCCGAGTCAGAACCAAGGATCAGTTCTGAACCCAGCCAGTAAAGAATGAAGGTGAGATGGACAACACACATGGAATGTTATGGTGAGTACATAACTTCTTTTTTTTTTACATGAATAGGAATCCAATTTCAGGGAAGGGGTAATCTATGTGAGACATCTCTCGCCAACATGTTTTGTTCATTTCACAAACCAAGGTTTAGATCCCTAGATTGGGTGACCTTTGTGCAGTTTGTCTTATGAATGTGTAACAGTTCCATCAGGGCTGGCTTTGTGAACGCCTTGTAGGTTAGGCATAGATTGCCCTTTAGTAGTTGGTAGGAGACAGAGTAAAGGGATAAAGCTTTTACTCTATTTGCATAGGACATGTTGTTGACACCAGGGTATTTTTTTGTACCTCTGAGGCTACTCCCTTGGTCAACTACATGCCAAATGGTGCAGTGTGCTTGATTATTGGTCTGATGAAGGTCAAGTACAGTGGGGCTATAACTTCGATGGATCTGGATGTCATGCCTTTATTTATAAGATATGCTACATAGAAGGACTTTCTAACCACTGTGGGCACATATCAGTGAAAGTTCAGGCTACTATCTATCTGTGTACCTACTTATCTTACCCGAGTCCACTCTTAGGGGTGTGCCATTTATGTTGTAATTTGATGGGATATTTGACTTCCCAAAGGGTATGATTATGCATTTTTTTTCCGTTTAATTTTAGGCCATGGCTGTGGCACCAATCATTTGTCTGAGTCGGACCCTTCTTGAAGACTATCTACATTATTGTTGAATTCAGTGATTGCCCCCAACTTGTAGTCGTCAGCAAACTTAGTCAGCCAAAGACCTCTGACATTAGCCTTGACTTTAGAGAAGTAAATTCCAAACAGGAGTGGTCCCAGCACTGAGCCCTGTGGTACACCACTAATAACTGGCCTCCTTCTAGATCTGGATTCACTCACACTAACAGCATTTGTCCTGTAAGTGAGCCATGAGGCTATCCATCTGGTGATGTTGGGATTTATGCCTAGTTTTGTAAGATTATCTATAATGCCCGAGTGGGGAATTATATCAAATGCCTTAGCCAGGTCAGGTTGGCAGTATGCACTGTTTTACCCTCCCCCATGGCCCTAGTGGCCATCTCAAAGTCCACCAGATTGAGCAGGCATGACCTACCCTTGGCAAAGCTAATCTGGGTTAGGTCCAGTGTGTGGAGGTTTTCGTTACTTATCAAGTCCAAATGTATTCTTTCCATGGCCTTGCCTATAACAGCAGTCAAACTTATGGGTCTGTAATTTCTTGGATCTGTTGATGGTCCCCCGTGATGCAAAGGAATGAATGTTGCTGTCCTCCACTCCACAGAGACAAAGCCAGTATGGAGAATGCGGATACATAGAGATCCTAGTGGGTCTGAGAAGTCCTGTTTCAAGCCATTTAAGAGGCATCCTGAAATATTGTTGGGACCCATTGAAGCCCTGTTTTTAGCGGTAGCAGTGGTAACCATGTTTTTTGGTGATAACTGGTGGAGCAGTGGTGGAAGGTATTTCTTGGGGAGTAACCAGAAATAATGGAGAGGAAAACTTTGAGCTGAATTTATTAGCCAACAGATTGGCTGTATCTTCTAGCTGAGTATAGTTGATGCCATCCACAACTAATTTCGCACATTGTTGGACATCACCCTTAAAATTGCAGACTTAACAATGCTTTATGGTTATCCTTACTTAAGGAGTCATTTTGCCTCAAGATTTGCTGTTGAAGACTTGACTAGTCCCTGATTTGCTTCTTTAGAAAATTAGGGAGTTTTTGCTCTGTTGTGCACCTTCTCATTTATTTCTAGATAAGATTTTCTTTCTTTTGTTGTACAACCTACTTATGCCAGGGATCCACCAGTGTGGTTAATTTTTGCGGTTTGTCTTAGGCTTATTTCAAAACCAGCATTTTAGCGTAAAATCTATTTATTCACCGCTTTCGTCCAACCAGACTTCATCAGAAATACAAATTTAATGAATTCCAAACCATGTTTAAATACCCTATGCATTAATCATTAATTACATCTCAATAAATAAAACAGTCATTCAATCAAATGATTTAAAAAGGCAATACATGAAATAAAACAAAACTAATATGCTTGCTTATTTAACAACTTTGGCATATGCCCTATGTTCCTTTAAAACATTTGATGTTGATGGCATCATTTAAACCTGGGGATACATCAGCCCTTAGCTTTATTTGCCATCTAGTTTCTCTCTGTTCAAGATCATTTTCCAAGTTTCCCCGTCTTAAACTTAGATGTCTCTGTTCCAAAACAGAAAATACATTTTTTTAAATGATTACATTATCTTGAACAGAGAGAATCTAGATGGCAAATAAAGCTAAGGGCTGATGGTATCCCTTGGGACTCCAGAACAGAACGTGACTCAAGTCTTATTAAAGACAATGGAGGATATTCAAAAAACGTTTCATCTGTTAAGTGAACATTTCCGTGCAGAATCCACTGACTCTGGGTCTGAAGATGATGCTGACACTGTTGTCAAGATGAATACCAGAGGAATGCATATTTTTCCACCAAGAAGCAAGGAGCCAGTGGAAGAGAGAGCTGTAAAACCAAATAAAACCTATTCCAATATTGCAGCAGTACTTGAACAATGGTGAGGACCCTTTTATTAATACAAAGAGACTGGGTGATCTAGTTGATTTAACTGAATACAGAGTACTGAACAATGGTGAGGACCCTTTTATTAATACAAAGAAACTGGGTGATCCAGTTGATTTAACTGAATACAGAGAACAGTGTGATATTTTAAACAAGTTACTGAAAAAATACAAGAGCATTGACATTGAAAATAAATACTTTCATAAATGCATTGAGTTAAGCATTATACCAAAGGGGCTCAGATTTTTCAAGTGTCCAAATGGCCTTACAGAGAAAGACCCTTTTTTAATAAACTTAGATTTTTTCAATTAAGCCGGCATTAACTTTTTCAAGTTACTCATTGAACGTAACGGCAACACCATGAAAGATCTCAAGGAAGAGATCTTTAAGGTCGAACAAGCCATAGAAGCTAAGTTTCAGTTTTTCTGTGAAAGAACTGAGTATTTTTTAATGCTTCAAGACATTGAACAACATGAGAAACTGGTTATCAAAAGAAAAAATAATAAATTAGATTGGGACTTGATGGCATATGAAGCTGACCATGCTTATTCTATGTTTGTTTCAAACAAAAACAAGAGTTCTTTGTTTTTAGTAGAAATGCGTGAGTTTCTAAGCAGGTCCACCTTAAACAGCGTGGACCAACCAGGCGCCTCTTTTGCTGACATTGCCAGAAGTGAATCAGTTCAAACAGCTTTCCCCCATTAGAAAAAGAGTATGGAGCGTTTTACAGATGTCGTGAACACCATTGCTGATTCCATAATGCGAGAAGACGAGACAACAGTACAACTTGTGAATAATAGTGATAACAGTAAGGATCTTGGTGCAAAACCGAAAACTTTTTTAGTTTTCAAAAAGGAACAGAGACAAATGAAAGCAAAGCCTGTGACAACACGCAAGAAGGGTCAGACGAGTAAGGTACAGTACAACTATAAAAGATATTTTAAATCTGTCTAGCTTTAACTTAAGCAAACATCATATTGAATCTTACCTCTTTAACCTGCAAATCTACCCTGCACACAGTAATTTTATCCGGCTCCCCTACACATAGCCCATAAAATATACCCTGCAGCTCTTAATCTCTGCAAGGGGACAATCTATAGCTTAAAAATAGCCCATACATTTGGTGTAAAACTAAACCAGTAAAATACAACCAAAAAGATACATTGGCTTGAAATTAAACTAGTACAATACAGCCAAAAAGATACATTTGGAAAAGAAACAAGTAAGCCCAGGGATATAATTGAAGTTAGTGTCAGCCCCGCTGCACTCGCCCTTGCTGCACTTGGGCTCACTCCGCTCCCCTCCCTACCCCCTGTTTCCACCTGCCCCCACTAGTGCTTCATTTCAATTAAACTTAGCTACTCCCCTCATGCTAACTACCAATCACTGAATCTGCCCCACCCCTGTACCCATTTCCTTCTCTTCCACTATTCCACATCTTGTAAAGCACAGTCTTCCATCTAACTACCTTACAGTCACAAACACCACCTCTCATCATCCACCACACCCACCCCATCCCAAGCAGATCTCTCACTCATGACCAAACCCAACCAGACCATGCCCAAACTACCCAAACCCACATATTACACCTCTTACTATTGCTCCTATGTGTATCCACCCTTCCACTGCTAACTTCTATCACCAACCGCCAAAAACAACTTAATTTTATCCACTTACCAAGAAAAACTATTTCCGCTAACATTACAACACACCCTTTTACTCAACTAACCCCATACCACTACCAAACCTTCTTTATTCACCACTATGCACACAGATTACAGCTCTTACACTACCAGTCTCGAACAACTATAAAGAACTTTAAGACCCTAAACAAACTACGCAAACTCTGTTTTTACCTCAGAACCAACTAATTTGCTGCGGTGATATACACCCAAACCCAGGCCCACAAAATCTAGGAGCCCCAACCGTTAACCTGAATGATCCCCTACTCCTCTGAGACAAATCCATGCTCCTCATATTAAATTTAAATGTCAGAAGTATACTAAACAAAGTCTACGACCTTCATGCACTACTCTCCTTTTTATCAACCTGAGATAGTCATACTAACAGAGACTTGGCTTAAACCAGGCAACCACAACAATGAAATCACTCCACCAGGTTACAATATAATTCGTAGTGATATAATAGTTAAAAAAGGGGGGCTGTTGCTATAATGTATAAATCTCACCTCATCCTTGAAAGTAGACATAACAACCCCAGACCTCGATAAAGTTGAACTCACTCTAACAAAACTAAAACTTAATGTTAGTAAACACATCAACATCATAGGATGCTACATCCCTCCAGGCAACAATATCCCTATTACAGAAAAACTTCTAGAATAGATATCTAACTCCCTCCCCCAGTAAAGCATAGTATTAGGAGACCTTAATACTGACTGGCAAAACTGTTCCAGTCATAACCCACTCTCCCATATTAACCTACATGGCCTAACCCAACTCATCACTTCCCCCACAAGAACAGACAAGAGAACCAAGCACCAATCCACTCTAGATTGGTTACTTGTATCCCACCCATCACTGATATCCCTAGCAGGGTGTCTACCAGACACCCTGAGTGACCACCAAGCCACTTTCTTACTCAGATCAAAATCACCAAAATATCTACGCGCCTAATTAGAAACAAAAAACATTTTAACCGCCCCAACTTTATAAACGACCTAAAAATGTGAAACTGGACCCCCACTAAAAATACTACCTCTTGATGAAGCTATACTATATTTCAATGCTACCTTCTTAAACACCCTTAGCCATCAAGCCCCTCCAGAACAACAAGAATTAAAACTAAATATGCCACCCTGGTTAACCCCAGACACAAAATTCCTCCTCAAAAAAAGAAACCAGGCCTGGACCAACTACCTCAACAGTAAATCTCAATTGAATACATTGAACTTGTAACATACTCCTACCCAAAAATAGATAACCAAGAAGACATCCCCACTCAATTTAATAAATACTTTACAGGAACCATCCAGACCCTTGCAAACAACCAGCCCTATGACAACATCCCCACCCCTGCAAATCCACCCCCAACTAACAGTTACCCCAAGTTCAGCTTCCACTCAGAACCAACTAAATCCATTGAAAAACTACTCCGCAAGCTCAAACCAACGTCTCCAGCCGCAGATAAATTACTCGCTGAATACCTCTACCTGGCTGCAGAAGCCATATCATATCCTGTTTTCATCCTAATTAACAGATCGATCTCCGAGTGTATAGTACACAAGCTATGGAAAATGTCGTATATCATCCCTCTACATAAAGGGGGAACCTCCCTGGAACTCAATAACTACCGCCCTATAGCCGTACTACCCCCTTTATCTAAAATTTTAGAGAGGGTAATACACAAGCAACTAATGAAATATCTCCTAGAAAATAATCCAATAGCAACACAACAACATTGCTTTAGAACCTTCCATAGCACCACCACCACCACACTAACAGAATTCACCAACATTGTCAATACTCACAGAAACAACAGACTCCTTATATCTGCCATCTTCCTTGACTTGTCCAAAACATTCTATATGGTTAACCACAATAAATTCCTTTCACTAGCAACTCTAAATCTTACCACCCCTGCCATCTCCTGGTTCAAAAACTACCTAGAGGGAAGGAAACCAGCTGTTATGTGGCAAAACCAACTCTCCCCGTCCCTACCAGTCTCCCAAGGAGTACCCCAGGGCTCCATCCTGGGGCCACTTCTTTTTACTCTCTTCACCAATCAGCTCCCAAACAGTATTCCTAAAGCCTCAATAGTGCAATGTGCAGATGATACCACCATAATATGCGCAGCCACATCAATTGACATCCTTCACTCCCTAACACAAGAATGCTTTTCCCTAGCAGAAACTTGGAGTATAAACCAAAGGCTCATTCTGAACCCAAGTAAAACAAAGCTAGTACTCTTTAGCTCTCACAGAGCCACACCTCCCACTGATTCGTTCTTCATCTTCTCCTTTAACAAGACCACAATCACCCCCATAAATCATATCAAACTCTTAGGGGTTGAAATAGATAATCACCTTAGATTTGACCTACATATTTCTATAACCATAAAAAAGTACATATAAAACTTGGCCTACTGTATCACAATAAAAAAATTCCTCACTGACCACTCCAAAGCTACAATAGCGAGGACTCGCCTACTATCCACCCTACTTTATGCCTCCCCCGTGCTTACAAATCTCTGCAAATCCGACCTAAACAAACTTGATAGTTGTTATAATAAGATAGCCAAATTCGCTACAACCTCTCCCATTAGAACACATCACTGTGAATGCCTAAAAAGACTCAGTTGGCTAGAACTACCACTACTACTTCAACTCAATCAACTATCACTAGCCCACAAAATAATACATAACACTGAAAACACCCCAGCCACACAAAATCTTTTGCAACCCTATACAACCGCCAGGCCCTTGAGGTTTAGCACACAAAACCTCCTCAAAGTAACCAGATATAACAATGAAGCTGATAAGTCTTTTCTATAGCCACTGTATAACAAAAACCTGGAACTCCCTTCCTGCCCACATAACTGACAACAAATCCCCATCACAGTTCAAGAAACTTGTTAACACTCACTTTTTGAATAATCGATTGTGCTCATGTATCCCTCCGGCTAATGTCTCATTAGAACACTTCACCTAACTTAAGTAACTCTGCTAAGCCAACCAATCATAGTACTGTACCCACTTAAGACTGTTAATCTACTGCTCATCCCATCTCTCCAGGAGTTGGGGAAAACTACCCCAGCAATGTTGAGCTTTCCATAAACAACTAAAACCAGGAGAAGACATATTGTAAATCAATTTATCCTTCTCAACTAAAACTACGTGAGGAGACACACTGAATCAATTTATTATCCTTCTCAACTATAGCGAGCATCATCTGCTCTCTCGGAGCCTTAATCTACATCTCTCTGCTTTTACTCTGATAGTAAATCTATCACAGGAATCCTAAACTTAGGAATATCTTCTAAAATGTAATATTATATTGTAGAGAATTAATGTATCCTATCTTTTAGTTAATATGTATGTCAAAGTATCTTCTATGGAAATGTTATGTCAAAAGCCTGTCCTTAAAACTATGTTTTGTAAAAAAATTGTTCTCTAGGAGCTTTTCTCCCCGGGCCTCCACTGAAAATGGACTTGTAATCCAGTTGGACTCTCCCAGCCAACAAATGTAAAATAAATAAAATAAATTGTTAATGTTAGGCATCAATTTTGTACCTTCAATGAAAGTTGATATTACCAACATTAAAAAAGTACACTAGAAAATTAAACTTGTGTTATCTGTTAAAAGATGTTAAATGCAGTGAAAGTTTATTAGTCAAGCCTTCCAGTTACAACCCATTGTTAAATTACATTTTAAAAGTATTTGAGTCAACCTGTGAAAATGAGCTGAGAGATGCTTTAAGGTGCTAGTAAAGACAAATTGTTTAGGTCACATAATAATTTGAATAGAGAACTTAGAACAGCTATGAAAGATCTATGTGACAACAAGTCTTTACGTATAGTGAAAAGTGACAAGGGAGGAATGTTATCATGGACCAAGATGAGTATATTGTGAAAATTGAAGAAATTTTGGAAAATTAATGTGAATATAAAAAATCATGTTGCACAGATATTTCTAAATGTTATATTTCCACTTTCTTATATGACAGTTTACTGGCTGGAGATTTAAGTGAAGTTATGTATACTTTTTGCCATATTGAGAATCCCAGAGTAGGTGTGCTATTTGGCATACCCAAGGCTCACAAGTCAGGTCGACCCTCCTTTTGGACCTATTATTTCCGCCCCCCAACTATATTACTGAAGGTATTTCCATCATGGTTGACTCCTTTTTACAACCTTATATTTATTCAATGGAATCTTTTTCTTAAAGACTCTTGGAGTTTTTTTTAGAAAGTATGAGGTTGTTCAGTGAGGCAGTAATGTTTGATCCTAAGAAACATGTTATTTTCACCTTGGATGTCATATCTTTATACACCTGTATACTTCAGGGGAATGGGCATTGAATACGTCACAGCATATTTAAATAGATTTACTGATCATGACACTACTGTTATTATTTTTTTTGTAATTTGTTGGACATTATTCTAACTAATCATTACTTTTTGTTTAATCGTCAGTATTGCAAACAGGTTCAAGGTATAGCTATGGGGTCTCCCGTAACCCCTTCTTTTGCTAATATAGTTATGGGATGGTGGGAGCATGATACTTTGAAGTCTTATTATAAAACAGTTCTGTACTATAAAAGCCTTATTGATGACCTGGTGTTTGTCATCGAAGGAGGACAAAATGAAGTAGAGTTGTTTCTCAAACAACTTAACTTGAGTTCCTCCTTCTCAATGTTTGTGAGTGGTTATGTAGGTACATCTATCAGCTATTTAGATGTCCACTTAGAATGGGATAATGCTAATAACAAATTCAACAGCAGTATTGATAGGAAAACCACTTTTATGAATAGCTACTTATATTATTCCAGTCAACATCCGAAGCACATAAAAATAACATCCCTAAAGGACAATTCATCCGAGCCAGCAGGATTACTAGTGACTACCATTCTCTGGCTGAGGAATTTCAATTCATTAAGAAATTATTTATTGAAAGAGGTTATGACGAAAAACTACTGAATGAACATAGAAGAGCGGGACAAGTATCCTGCCATCATTAAAAAAGCACTTGTTCTTGTTTCAAATAAGTTTTCTTCTAATGAGAGACATCTGAGTTTTGGGATGCCTATGACTGTTGATGGATCCATCATTAAAAATGTTATTTCCAGAAATTGGAGAATTGTTGAAGGTAATCATGATTTAGTAAAAAGTGTGGGTATTAAACCCAGTTTTGTGTATAGGAATGATTCTAATTTAAAAAGTTTATTGGAAAAAGGTAGGGATTCATTTGTTGCTGATATTGATAGTATTGGTAAAGCACATGGCATGCACAAATGTTAT
Organism: Protopterus annectens; assembly: GCF_019279795.1. Lineage (NCBI taxonomy): Eukaryota > Metazoa > Chordata > Ceratodontiformes > Protopteridae > Protopterus > Protopterus annectens. The sequence continues at coordinate 712,515,857 of NC_056725.1, read as the reverse complement.
GCATGCAGTATGTGTAGGTACATTTTAGTAGGGCCCTTTATAGATTTACCACAGCTGTCCTATACTATACCGTGACTGGCTATTTTTCTTGTAAAAGCCTAGTAGTAGTTTATGTTGCAGTTTGCAGCACTTGTTCAAAATTATATGTTGGGATGACCACTAGACTCTTATACATCAGAATTAGGGAACATGTTAACAGCATCAAAAATAAAGACAGTAGGAATGCTTTGTATATGCACAGCATGGAATGTAGTAATGTAAAAAAATGTATTTTCTGTTTTGGAACAGGGACATCTAAGTTTCAGAGGGGGAAACTTTAAAAATTATCTTGAACATAGAGAAACTAGATTGCAAATAAAGCTAAGGGCTGATGTATCCCCAGGTTTAAATGATGCCATCAACATCAAATGTTTTTAAAGGAACGTAGAGCATATGCCAAAGTTGTTAAATAAGCAAGCATATTACTTTTGATTTATTTCATGTATTGTCTTTTTAAAGCATTTTGATTGAATGATTGTTTTATTTATTGAGATGTAATTATTGATTAATGCATAAGGTATTTAAACATGGTTTGGAATTCATTAAATTTGTATTTCTGATGAAGTCTGGTTGGATGAAAGCGGTGAATAAATAGATTTTACACTAAATTGCTGTTTTTATTTTTTCAGCCTAGCAACTACTTATACCAGTTTTATTAGTTTATTTGTTTTTGAAATTTATTACTAGGCTTATTTCAGTCTGGTACTGCCATTTCTATGCTGTTGTTTACATGCTCATACAGGGCTTTTATGTACAACTCCATATAGGCTTCAATGTTTTCTGGACTTGGGGGAGCTTGGTAACTAGCAATGGTGTCACTTATTAGGATGTAGTTTGCCTTATAAAAGTTCTTAAAGGTTTTAGGGTTAGGTGAGTGTTTTAATTTTATATATATTACAAGGGTGACTGCTTTGTGATATGATCTAACCAGCAAGGACATCACACTTGGGAGATGCAGTGCTCTCCCATATGTGTGAGTAAGAGGTCAAGAATATTTGTACTCCTAGTGTGAGTGCAGACTATCTGCTCCAGAGTATTTGCATTGACAAAGTCTAGAAATCTTGGCTTCTGCATGTTAGTGGTCATGTATGCTTCCCAGGAAGTGGAGGGGTAGTTGAAATCACCCATGTGTATGGCACTGAGCCAAATGGTAAGTGATTCTGGTAAGTTTAGGTATGAGGTGTATGGGTTCCCTGGTTCATGGTGGGAGACCTGTAGCTAACAAGGATATAGCAATGGATTTTTCCTGTGGGCAGTTGGACATGGAGTAGCTCAAGCATGTCATATTTTTTCACCAGTCCTGAGGTGTGCCTGTGTTTTATGTACATGGATACACCTCAACCTTTTGCCCTTTCATGTGCAGTGGGAGATCAGAATGTATGAAAGGCATTACAGCCATGAACTGCAAGGATACTTTCCATGGATGTGAACCATGCTTCAGTAACTGCACAGACGTCGGTATTCTCTAGGATGAGGAATGCTTCCTGGGAGTTTAGTTTCTTGTCGAGACCCTAGCATTGAGCAGTTATGCCTTTAGCTTATCCTGAGTAGATTTCTGTTATGTTGAAAGGTTTGTCTGTTTAGCAATGCCTAGAAAATATACTATAGGGGTCGATAATATTTTGGCCAATATTCAAATGTCTAGTGACAAGTGAAGAATATCCCTGGCAGAGCAGCATTGCCTGTCAGTCATGTCCACCCAGGCTGACAAATATTGGGCCCTTTTGAAATGACACCAGTAGCTAAGCCAGTTATTAAAGTCAGTCATTTTCTATAGGTATTGTGGCATCATCCATGGAGATGGTAGAATGCTGCTCAATGGTAGGCTCATACCTGCCTGTGTCACATACTCTCAGAGCTCAATCATGTCTGTCTCCATGTAGTCCGGGGAGGTACATCTCAGGTCACTTACATCCACATGACTATGACTGAGTCATACTGGTACTTGAGATTTAGTTAAGATTAAGTGCTTGCATGATGGGATGAATCTTGGTACGTGACAGGCAACTAACTTTAACCTCCTCATTATTCAGCCTGGTGAGAGAGAAATCAGTGTCTCTCACAATGGAGTCTCCTATCACCAAAATATTGGGTTATGTGGTGTTGCACCTCATGAGCTTGACAGTTGAGGCACAGTGAAATCTGGTTTTATGTGTTGTGGAGTTGTCTTGATCTGTTGCTGTCCTTGTCATTATTCATCACAGATGAGTCTTGGATCTGACCTCTGATCTGAGCCAGCAGCTAATGGACAGATCCAGAGCTACAGCTCATCCAATTCCCATAATCCCCTGCTGACCTCTAACTCCTAGATCTCGTTTGCTGTTGAAAGTTTTGGACGCATCCGAGCTCGAGCAACTTCTCTGTTTGATAAGTAATTGTTTTTTTCTATCTCCTTTTGGTATTTTAAGGTTTCTACACTAGTTTACCTCTAGTTTACCTCTCCTCCCATAGCTTAGAGTTAGCTTTCCCTTTATTGTTGTCATGGTAGTCTCGTTGTCATGGTAGTCTCTTTCCCGCCCTTTTTCCTTTTCCAAAAAAAAAAAAAAAAATCTCCTTTCTTCCCTTTTCTTTTGCTTGTGTGAGTGTGGATATGGCCGAGACACCTTCTGGTTTTAAGCGATACTCCTCGTGTGGTCGGAAGATGCCTTATTCAGACTCACATGAGTAGTGTCTTTACTGTTTACGAACAGCCCACCTGGAGGGTGAATGCAACATTTGTGCCACATAACCCCAGGGCTCTTATGGCGCACTGGAACAAATTGCTTCTCAAGGGCTTGGCTCAGGTTGGTCCCCTGCCAGTGGAATCTCCCATCAAGCCCTCTCAGGATTCCAAAAAGAGACCTCCTCTTCCTTTCAAATGGTCTCCTTCCATCTCAGAAAAGCTGAGGCTCTCTGATCCCAGCTCCCTGGATTTGAGTCCAGCAACTTTGGCTTCGGATCCGGGCTCTTCTGCTTCGGGAGTCTGTGATCAGTCCTTCGAATCAGAGTTTTCAGTGCCTCAGGGACACTCAGATCTGTCTTGGCGCAAGCCTTCTCCAGATCTGATCTTATTGTCTGGTCCGTCCGGAGGACCATCCAGGTCATTGGATCCTGCCAGACTGTCAGATCCGAGTGCATTGTCAGATCCGATAGTCATACTCAGCTCCCCCTGCAGATTCTCCAGAAAATCGGATCTGAAACATCAGAGCCAGTCCCTTTCATGGGACCACAGATCTTTCAGAGCCAAGTCAGGATCCCCAGCTAGGTTGGGCCATTCATGTGCATTCTCCAGATCCTCCAGAAGTCTGTTACCTTCAGATATGGATGGGATGATGAGGCAGGCCCGAGTTGAGTTGGGCTTGTTGTCGTCCCCAGCCAAGATGGCCGAGGGACCTTCCCCACCCACAGAACTCCACACTCTCTTCCGATCCATCCAGTTTCAGAGCATTCCAAGTGAGAGGCCGTCTGTGTTGGGTATACTTCCGTTCTCTACTCCATCAGAGTCCCTGGCCAGCTGTGTTCCACGGCCCTCGAAACAAGCTGTGCTTTATCCCCGGGAGGCCGGTCCGGGGTTCTCTGGGGGTGGATTCGGGTCCTGAGTTTTCAGACTGTTCCCTTCCCCTGGGAGTTTCGACACTCAAAAGCTCAGGGCAGATATCGTCTGGGGGCTTCGGTACTACGTCGTGGTCCATTTTTCCCTTCCCGGGTGGCTCCGGCTGCAGGAGAGGAGAGATGAGCCTCGTCCAGTCCGTCGGCCTTCCAGGTGTTAGAGAGGACCTTCTCAAACTTGGCAGTCATTTCTCCTTCATCTCTAAGCCCTTCCCAGCCCCTCTCGGCTTTGGGTGGCGAGGCCTCATCACCCTTCCAGGGTCAGCTGTCCCACGAGCGCCTTTAGATGAGTCCTTCCAAGAGCCCACCATGAAGGAAACCCCTCGGAAGAGAACATGCAAGAGGAGGAACTTTCCTAGAGAATCTCTCACCGAGGACATGGATTTCAAGGAGGGAGATGGGCCACCCAGGCTGTCATTTGAGGAAGTGTCCTTTGGGGACATCCTCAAAATTCTCAAACAAAGAGGCAGTTGGTCTTTCCCCACCCCGTCTTCGGAGGAATCCATGTTTCTGAAGGCCTTCAGGACAGACCCATCTTCTACCTGGGTTTTCCCTGCTGTCGTTGAGCTTGTGGATCTCATCGCTGGCAGGACTTGGAAGGAGCTAGACACAGTGGAACCAGTGCCTAAAAAAGTGGACAAATTCGCCAGGCCCCCAAAGTGAAGGCTTGTGGAGCTTTTCTCCCCGGGCCTCTACTGAAAATGGAAATGTATCCAGCTAGACCAGCCCGGTCAACAAATGTAAAATAAAAAATAAAATAACAAAATATTTGGAGTAAGGGCGTCCCCATTGATGCCATCGTGGTGGTCACCGCTACCAAGAAGGAGCTAGTGGAACAGAGCTCCGCATTCCATCCCCTGAATAGTGAGTCTTGGGCGATTGATTTGGAAAGCAAAAGCTTGTGTTTGCCTCCGCTACCTTCAGACTGAGAGCAGCTAAATCCATGGCACATTTTACCTGGCTTCAGAGGGATTTGGTGTTGAAACTCACTACTTCTCTTACAAAGTTGCTACTTCCAGAGAGTCTTAAATTGGTCTTTCCAAAGTTGTTCATTCTGACTTCCCTGGCTAATGCTTTGATGAAGTTGCTCTCCTGTGCAGCTGAGGCCACCTCTCGAGCAGCTGGCAAAGGTATTGCCATTAGATGGCATGCCTGGCTTCGCCTTTGCGGGACACTTCAAGGCCTCTTTTACTAACACTTCCTTTGATGCTTCGACCTTGTTCGGACCATTCGTCAAGGAAACATTTGACTAACAGTGAGCAGGAGGGTAAGACTCTGTCCGCAGTGGCAATCAAGTTTTCGTCTCCCCAACGATCTTTTTCTAAGACTCGAGAGGTAGTAAGAAACTTTGGTTCCACAGGACTCAGTCCTCCTTCCAGGATGCTCCCCAAGAATCCTTTTCCGCAAGCCAGGGTAGGAGATTCAGTGGTAGGTGCCGCCCCAGAGGCAGACTGGGTCCGCAGAATCAGGGCTGACAGGAACCTTTTCTTAGAGAAGCCCTTTCAGCGCCCTTGAAGCACTGCCTGACTCCTGCCCTGGAGGCAGTCAGGGGATATTTCTCACTGCACCAACTAGCTTGGACACGTCTCACTTCAGATCAGTGGGTGTTAAAGATTACTTCCAGGGGTCACTTCATTCCCTTGTTTCAGCTCTCTCCGATTCAGAAATCCCTTCTGGACATTCCACCCCGCCAAAGGGAGTTGGTCCATCTCGAGGTTCAAGACCTTCTTCAAAAAAGAGCCATCTCAGAGGTCCCAACAGGACAACAAGGGTCCGGAACTTACTCTCGCTTCTTTTTGTTGCTAAACAAGACCAGGGACTTGTGTTCCATTTTGGACTTCAGTGAACTGAACCAGTCACAAGGCAGAAGCCCAAGAGTGGCAAGTCCAAACGCCAAAAAGTTGCGTAACACTATAAGTGAGTTGTACCAGCTGAAAACTTTACCAGAATATAAGCAGTCTGTAAACAAGAATCAGTAGTCAAGTCCAGGCAGAAGAAACGTAAAAAATCCCTTTAACGCAAAATTTATTGATTTGAAAAGTTTAGCGTTTTCGCTCGAGTCACAGCTCCAGCTTCCTCAGAAGTACAAATAGTTTACAAACAAAGCGTCACTTTTAAATTACTCAGCGCGGGCTTTTTTACTAAAGAAATTTAAAGAAACATTAGCCATTCTTTTAATGTGTTGTACTACATCACCACTAAGTAATCTATTTCAAATATACAATTTCAAGTGGTGTAAAAAGAAGAAGTAAAATGCAAAAAAATGAGTAAATGAAACGAACAACTCCGGACTACAGGGTCCGCTGTGTGCCATCAATAAACATGTTGTTCGTTTCATTACGTCAATATGAACCACAATTCATAAACAGTAAAGTTACGTTAAAGCATGCTTTGATTCTTACCTAGCATAATAAAAAACCTAACTAACAGTATAATTCAATAAAATTTAAAATTGTATTAAAAGTCAGTCAAGCTGACAGGATTGTATAAAACAAAACGCACTTCAGTTTCTGTGCGTTGTCTTTCCACCTTACGCCTACCAACATTTTCATGGAAAGACAGTTTTTTTACGTTTTTTTCAAGCATTGTGCTTACAATTTCCTACTATTGGTGTTGAAGTTTAAGGCTAACCCTAATATGAAACAGGATGTCACTGTTTATGCTCGTACACAAAATAAGTAAAGGATTGCTAAGTTATTAAGCCTTTACTAAAACTAGGTGTTGTTTTTTTTTTTTTTTTTACTAGTTCCTTTCGTGTTGTTCTTGAACTGAACCAGTCAGTTAAGAAGTCCAAGTTCTGAATTGTCACTGTTCAATCCATTCTGCCTCTGCTGTGCAAGGACGATTGGATTTGCTCAGTGGATGTCAAGGACGCTTGCTATCGTATCAAAATCAACAGGCACTCCAGGAGACACCTGTGATTTCGGTTAGGGACCAAACATTACCAGTTCAGAGCCCTGCCCTTTGGACTCACCACAACCCCCCCCCCCCCCTGGTTGTTTGCCAAATGTATGGCAGTGGTGGCAGTCCATCTCCAGCTGCAAGGACTCCAAGTTTTTCCATACCTGGATGATTGGCTTCTCACGGCCCCCAGAAGGCATCAACTGTCAGTGGCCACCTCTTATGCCCTCAATCTCTTTCACCATCTGGGAATCCCAGTCAGTTTGCCCAAGTTTACCCTTTCTCCATGCCAAAATTTGGACTTTATCAAGGTTCAATTGGGCACTATATCGGAGACTGCAGCACTGCCCTTACACAGAGTTCTTCTTATTAAGGATCAGGTCTCTAGCTTTATGCTTCTAGAACGTCCATCTGATTCTACAACTGCTAGGTTCAATGACAGCTGCCATCCAATTAGATCTTCTCGCCAGGTATCACATGCAAGTTCTGCAATGGAACCTGGCAGTTCAGTGGTCCACTCAAATTCACCCCATGTCCATGACCATCAAGATTTCTCAGGTGTGCAGAAATCACATTGTGTGGTGGCTTCAGACTCAGGATCTAATTTCAGGCAGGCTCTTCTGTCTTCCCCAACCCAAGGCCGCAGTGACCACAGACGCCTCCTTGTTGGGGTGGAGGGGGCATTTTCAGGGCAGGGCGGTTCAATTCAGGTGGTCCCCCATAGAGACCAAATTACACATAAATGTCCTAGAGATGAGGGCAGTCCTAATGTTGCAAGCCTTTCAGGAGTGCCTCCTTGTAGGGACCATAGCAATTGAAACAGACAACATGGGTGGTGGTCTTGTACATCAACAAGCAGGGGAAAACATCTTATCCCCTATACAGAGAGGCCATGAGAGTGTGGGAATGGGCAATGTCTTCCATGTGCCGCCGCCTTGCAACTCACATTCCCGGTAGTTCCAACATGCTGGCCAACAAACTCGGCAGGTCCATCTGGTTTCCCCAGGAGTGGTCCCGGAATCAGTCAGTGAGAAATCAGATACTGGACTGTTGGGGTCAACTGTGCTGCAGTCGCCTTGCCTCCCCTGTCAACCACAAATGCAACAATTATTTTGCCCTGATCCCTTCAGTGGGGGAGTCGCCCAGGGATGCTCTGATTCACAATTGGCCTCCTGGACTCCTCTATGCTTATGCTCCTACTCCTCTGATTCCCAAAGTATTACAGAAAGCTCACCGTCTGAAGACCCCACTCATCCTCATTGCCCCCTTCTGGCCTTGGCAGGCGTGGTTCTCCCTATTACAGTCTCATCTGAGGTATACGCCCTGGATACTGGATCCCATTTTGGATCTCATTTGCCATCCCTGGGGACTTCGACTTCCTAATCTCCGGACTGTTCGTTTAACCTCTTGATTTCTCCAATTCCAGTAATCTTTTCGCAGTCCAGGCTTCCTCCCCCATGAGGAACATTATTATGGCCTCTCAAAAGCCATCTGCTAAGAAGGTGTATTCCAATAAATGGAAAATGTTTTCTATTAGGACTAGACAGCATAATTTAGATCTCTTTTCAGCCCCAATTCTTGATAACTTACTCTTTTTGTCCTCTCTTTTTCAGGATGGGGCAAGTTTTTCTACTGTCAAGCTTCAGTTAGTGGACATTTCTAAAGTTCACATTAATGAGGAGCCTACTTTCTCTTCCAAACTTGCAAAGCCTTTCTTAAAGGAGTTTTTCTCCTTAGACCGGCTATTAAAGATCTTCCCTGCCCATGGGATTTGACCATGGTGCTGCAGTCTTTGACACAAAAGCCTTTCGAAACAGCTGCTTCTTGTGATGTCAAGTTCCTGTCTTGGAAAACGGTGTTTTTAGTGGCCATTACTTCTGCCAGAAGAGTCTGAGTGGTTTAAGCATAAAACCTCCGTTTTTGATCTTCCACAATGACAGGGTGTCTCTTAGGACAAACCATTTATTCTGAAAGTGGCCTCTGAAGTTAACCTCAATTAATCAATCAATACAACTCCCGGTTTTCTTTCCTAATTACTCTAATGAAGCAGAATACATGTTGCATTGCTTAGATATTCATAGGCAATTAATCTGAAAAGGACTGAGGAATTTTGGAAGTCGGACCAACTTTTCGTGGCCTTTTCTCAAAATTAGAAAGGGTCTGGTGGTCACTGACTACTTTCAGATGGATTGCTAGTTGAATTTCCTTTGTTTATGATAGCAAACATATGGAGTTATCCAGACCAGTTAAGGCCCATTCTGCTAGGTCTGTGGCTATGTCATCGGCCTTCTTAGCTAAACTTTTCTTAGATGACATTTGTGTTGCTGCTACTTGGTCTTATCCCTATACCTTTGTTTCGCACTGCAAGCTGGATCTGGTGTCTAGGAATAGGGCTTCTTTTGGTTCTACTGTGCTCCAGCATATCCTTGCTTGAGGCCATCCAGGGCTCATAGTGGCTGGGGATTCTGACCTATCCGTTATGAATAATGACACAGATAGCAACAGTTAGAGTTATGAACTTGCCATAACTTGGAATCTGTGCTATCCTGTGTTATTATTCATAACATTCCCTCCCTTCTTCCCTCTGCCTTCCGGGGATCTGGTAGAGCTAGGATGGTTCCATTTTGCGATAGTTAGATTTTCCTGTGCAGAATTTTATGCACTCCTATTTGTTCAGCAAACTCTATTTGAAGGTTAGAGGTCAGCAGGGGATTGTGTTCATTAGTTGCCAGTTCAAATCCAAGGTCTGATCCAAGACCCATCCGTGATAAATAATGACGATACCACAGATCCCAAGTTATGGTAAGTACATAACTCATTTCTTTGTGCATGCAGTGTTTCTGTTCCACATATGTGGGTCTTTGTGCCTGGTCCTTTGTTGAATGCAGTGACGTGTGTGTATCGCTGACAACCTGTTTTGGTATTTCTTTGTGTGTGTGTGTGTGTGTGTGTGTGTGTGTGTGTGTATGTGTATATATATATATATATATATATATATATATATATGTCTAAATAGATACATAGATATACTTCCCTGGCATGAAGTCTGATGATGGCTATGAAATGAGTGTAGTTATCAAATCCCATTCTGATATTAAAAATCTCCAGCAAGAACACCACCAAACTAACTAACTGTTAAGCATGAGCTTACCTTCAGTGCCCTGAAATGCAGCATAGTTTATGTTGGTAAAGCTTGTATCTGTACACTTACCATACAGATATCTCCTCTGGCACAGTCACTAGGTACTTGGTTCTCTGTATTGCTGACCAGTTTGACCACAATGCTTCTGTGGTTGTTGTAAAATCCTTCTACCTTTCACAGCTCATCTTTTGTGGTATCTTCTCAGGTTCCAAAGAACCTTACTGTATTCATCCTTTATTAGGCCCATCATTGAAAACAATGCCCCCATTAGCACTTACTTCACAAAGTACTGAAAGCAGCTCAAAATATTTTGGTATTTTCTCAACAAAAAGGTCTCAGTAACTCTAGCTACTCTGAGATACTGAAAGACCTGTTTCTTTACAAAGTGTCCTACACATTCTTGAGGGGGGTCATGCCCACTAAAGAACCAACAATCTAAGATCACTATCACCACAATAAAACTAGTTGTAAACCTCTATTATCCCATCAACAATGCCAGACTGTATGACATGTACCTTGGCCAATGAATTTCACATTTGTGAAATAGGTTGACATTACAGATCAGTCTCAGTAGTTTTCTTGCAACCTTTATAACCAGTTTGGATAAGTGTAAGAATTCAGGATAAAACCAATAAAAATATATATTTTTTCAAAATGGTTTGTTTGATCCTTTAAAAAGAAAAGTAAGTATTCATGTGAAGTTGTTCTATCTCGCCTTCATTCTTACTGATGGGTTCGGAGCAGATCCTCTGCTCTGACTCGGCCAAATGCAAAATATATATTTTAGTAGCTATTACTTCTGTTCAGAGTATACTATTAGTGACCTTCCTCTGTCTTGTTATTGAAGACTTCTACAAAATATTTCATTTATGTGTGTGTGTATGCATGTATGTATTTAATTTAATGAAACCAAAAAGTAATCAATTTGTCAGTCATAACCCATAAAGGTCCATTATACAAGCACACAAACACCTCTCAGCTCTCATAAATTTGGAGGATCACATCTAATTTTTTCTCAGCTGGTTCACACAAACCCTTATGTCACCCTATGGATAGCCAGCTGGCTCAAATACAGGACCCAGGAAGTTAGAACTGGGGAGTCCACCTCTCCAAAGAGGCCAGTCGCAATTGGAGTTCCTCAGGCATAGGTCCTGAGGTCACTCCTTTTGAGCATTGACTTCTCTGAAGTCAAGGCCAATGTCATTGCCCTCTGGCTGACTAGTTTTGCAGATCATTGCAAATTAAGAGCTGTCATAAACCACCCACTGACACAGATGTTCTCCAGGAAGGGCTAACACAGACAAACAGCTGGTGCCAGAGCCAATGACTAAAACTAGATGCGAAGAAATGCATAATAATATTTTTTGGGAAGTCCTTCACCCCTAGTAACTAACATATTGACAGCATACTCTAAGGGTTGACCCCAGTACTCATGGACTTAGGGGCACACACAGTAATCTCGCCTTTGACCATCACATGTCCACAGTAGAGAGGAAATCATTCTATGTTGTGCAACTTAAAAATAAAGGTGTGGCATCTAGGTGCAAGGAAATCATTGTTCCACTGTATCTGACATTCATTAGACCTATCATTGAGTACAGTACCTCCTTTGGTATGTACCTAACCAGGCAGGTCCGACAACTGGAACATCCACAGAGCTTCCTCACTAAAAGAATACAGAGTTTAAGTAACATGTCCTATGCAGACCTCCTAAAGGCCCTATCTCTCTAGTCTGTTTCCTACAGGCTCTAGAAGGGAGATCTATGGCTGGCGTACAAGGCATTGTCAGACCCCCACTCTGATGGACCTTCTGCATATCTGCAAAGTAAACAGAACCTGTAGTACCGTTGTAAAATTTTAAACCTCGTCTGTGATATAAATAGGTCATGCTGGAGAGACAGGTGTGTAGCCCAGAGACTAACCCTTCTGTGGGACAGGCTCCCCATCCATGTGAAGCAGAGTTCCTCCCAAACCCAATTCAAGTGCAACTGTTTCTGTTACCCCCTGTGTTAGTATACAAGTGGTTTACCAGACAGAGGAAGTGTGATAGCTATTGAAATGGAGAATGGGAACACACAGGGCTCAGTTCTAGGGTATCCCTATTCCACCTGTAGAAATCCATATAGCCAGGATTTGGTGGGGTGATCATGTTGGCTGGCAACATAGACTTGGAAGATGCTTGGGGAGAAGGATGGGTGAGCGGTACCAGAGTCTGCTCTTCATTTTTTCCCTTAGATCTACTAGTTCTCTCCTCTCCTGCACTTATACTAGCTTATTAGTCTAGCACTTTACCAGACTTCTTGTAGCAATTATTGTAGCACACGAAAGTGCTACCAGCACTAAACGTTCTACAAGTACTTATTATCAATGCCCACCCCTCCAGGCATGTCTAAAGGGTCAGTTCCTTGCGCTTTCTCCTATTAACCTAGTGAACTTTGGCATCCTGAGGCAATGTAGCAACTGCCTCATTTACACCGAAAACCCTCGCCTCTTACCTTCCAACACTCAGACTTGTGAGAGATTCACTTGTATATCCAAATTGGAAGCCACGCACTCTCCAGCCAAGACCGGAATAGCTAGTCAAGAGGAGAAGGTCAACACTTGTACCACACTACATAGAACACACAGCCCTCCAGAACACACACCAGCACTACCTCACATAAAAACACAAACCACACACCCACCTTCGCGGAGGCCGTCAACAAAAAGCTACCCATGCTACAGAGACCTCTGAGGCAGAAACGCACTCGACCACCACAACACAACACTAATCACGAGACACACAACTCTCCTAAACAGTGTGCCACTCAACCAAAGCTCCTAAGGCAAAACAGCACGTCCAACACACTAGTCATAGCTGACTCAGTATTGAGGCACACTGATGTCCCACTCACTAGGTTGAATAAGGAGAAAGTAACAGTCAGCTGCCTGTCAGGTGCCAGGATCCACCACATAACGCACGCACTCAGGTCCCTCAACAAAAGGTACAGATATGACTCTGTTATTGTACATTTGGATGTGAATGACCTCAGACGTACCTCCCTGGACTACATAAAAAGAAACATGGAGGAGCTCTCTGATTATGTAGCCCAGCAGCATCCTACCATCACCCAGAATGATACCACAGTACAAGCAGAAAATGATTGATTTCAACAATTGGCTAAGTATCTGGTGTCATTGTAAGGGTATCCAGTATCTGTCTGCCTGGGATGACATGATTGACAGACCTCGATGCTTTGCCAGAGATGGCCTGCATCTCTCACCCCTGGGCTTCCGGATACTGGCCTAGGCTCTTGCCACCCCTATAGTGCCTTTTTTAGGCAGTGTTTCAAAGACCAAATTACCACCGTAACAGCTACAAACAAATGCAATCTGAGGGTCATGCTGCTCAACGCTAGAAGTCTAAATCTCAAAATGCACTCGCTTGAAGCACTCCTTAAAATGGAGAACATCAACATTTGTGCTGTAACAGAGACCTGGTTCAAGGCAGCAGAAAGCACCCCTGCACTACCAGGCTTTAACTCATTCCACACCTTTCAGCCCCAGAACTTGGACCCAAGCTCCAAAGACAATGGTGTTTCCATACTCATAAGGGATGTGCACACCTCCAGACTGGTAGCCCAACATAACGCATCAGAGAAACTTCAGATGCAGGTAACATTGGGTAAGACAGCGTATCAGGTTGTAGCCTGCTATAGGTCCCCAACCATGTCCCAAGACTCTCACTCCACATTCCTAAGCACCCTGGAGAATATTAGGGTCCAACCTAACACTCTCTTACTAGGTGACTTCAACTACCATTCCATTAACTGGGTAAACTACTCATGTACCAATACACTTGCCCAACGTTTCCTTGAGTTCATTAATTCCAATTCCCTGGACCAGCTCGTTCTTACCCCCACTAGAGGTAGCAACATCCTTGACCTGGTCATTACTAACATGGGCGACTGTTGCTCTACACCAGTAGTCAACTCGTCCCTGGTTCGATCCGACCACAAACTAATCACCTTGGAAATCCACATTCTTCCCACCCCACCCCACTCCGCAAAGGTAACCACTGTGAAACACTTCTCCAAAGCTAACTTTGGGCTTCTAAAAACAGAGGTGGATAACTTCACGGCACCCATGTAAATGGAGAATAGTTGCGGGACCGCCGACTCATACACCAATGCACTGTACGAACGCACAAACAAATGCATTGATCTCACCATACCCAATAGAACCAAGATGCTCTCCTCCAAAAAAAGGAAGCCAATTGGGTGGTGCCATGCCATAAGCAAACTTTACAACAGAAGGAGGAAACTGATGCGGAAGTCCCAAGACCGGAAGAACTCCCTTATCAGCCTCAACAAAAAGTTGAGCTCCCTCATCAAATCCTCTAAAGCTAGCTATGAAAACAGAATGGCAGCAGATAATAAAGACAACCACAAGGCCTTCTATGTTATGTAAAGAATCTCCAGGGCAATACCCAGATTTGCTCTGAACTACTGCACAGTGGTACCTCCTATACCGAGCCAACAGATATTACCAGTATACTGGCTGACAGATTCAGTGTCAGCTTTACCCCTCTCACCTACCCCCCCAAGGGATCAGTCACAATAACAGTGGATTGCTAAACACCCAGTATTGGTGCTGCACAGGTTAAAACAGCACTGTCCAAGGCCATGAATACAGCTTCTATTGGACCTGACAATATCACTGGCTGTATTCTATATGAACTACAGAATGAACTGGCACCTCACCTGTGTCCCCTGTTCAGTCACAGCCTCACCTCTAGCTTTGTCCCTACCGAATGGTGCACTGCTACAGTCATCCCTCTCCACAAAGGAGGAGTGACTACAGACCCTGGGAACTATCGCCCCATTAGCCTGACGAGTCTGATATGTAAAGCTATGGAATGCATCATCATGGACCTAATAAACAAGGGTATAGGACATCTCCAAACTCTGGATTCCACACAGTTTGGTTTTGTGAAGGTTAGATCATACCTGCTCAACTTGGTCGACTTCTTTGAGTCGGTCACCAGAGCTGTGGATGAAGGCAAGGTGGTTCATACAGCCTACCTTGATCTGGCCAAGGCTTTTGATACCATTCCCCACTCAGGAATCATAGAAAAACTCACTAAGCTTGACATCAACCCCTGTATCACTAGGTGGGTTGCAAACTGGCTCACAGATAGAACCCACAGCATGAAAGTAGCTAACTCCAAGTCAGACTGCTGACTAGTCACGAGTGGAGTCCCACAGGGTTCGGTCCTGGATCCTGTCCTCTTTGGCATCTACTTCTCTGAAGTCTAGGTCAACACGAAGGGACTCTGGCAGACAAAGTTCGTAGATGACTGCAAGTTGGGAGCTATTGTTAACTCCCCAAGTGATGTTGACATCCTACAGAATGGCCTCACTGAGACCAACGACTGGTGTCAGAACCATGGCCTTAAGCTCAATACCACAATGCCAAAAAATTTGTCATCATCCTCTTTGGGAAAAACCCGGTTCCAATGAATAACCACATTGATGGTAGTCCACTGAACACAGAAGGCGTTATAAGAGATCTGGGAACACAGGTTGACAGCAACTTCTCTTTTGGTCACCACAATGCCACTGTCGTCAGAAAGTCCTATGTGGCACATCCCTTTACTAAGGGGTTTGCATCCAGGAAGAAAGAGGTCATTGTCTCCCTCTACTCTTCCCTCATTAGGCCAATCATCGAGTACAATGTCCCATTTGGCATGTACCTCACTAGACATCTGCAACAACTGGAGAGGCCACAAATGTACCTCACAAAGAGGATCCTAGGCCTTAAACACTTGTCCTATATGGACAGAGTCAAAAAAACTCCAACTATTCTCTGTCTCATATCCCCTACTTAGAGGCTATCTCTGCTTAACTTACAAAGGCATGTCTCATCCAGTTGTGTTAGAAATGCTACATCTAAAGAAATCCCAGTCCCGCAGCACCACATGCCCCAGAGACCTCAACCTCATTACAACAAACAGAACATGCTGGAGGGACAGGTTCATAACCCAAAGACTGCCCATGCTATGGAACAAACTTCCCATACATGTCAAGCAGATTACCTCACTGATCCTCTTCAAGAGAAATCTTGGTGTGTGGATGGGAAACAGAAAATTCACCCCGAGATAACTCCAGTGACTCTACTCGACAGAGGACTAGGGACTAAGGTTGGGTGGCACTATGCCAGGGTAATCCTATGGCTAGGCTTGTAAAGGCCCCAGGGCCATTAACCTAGTACACACCTATGAACTTACGAACCAATGGTATGCAAGCAGTGACCTAGCATAGATCCATAGGTGACTGGGGAGAAATACACACAAGGTACAGGAGTTGGAATACAGATTTGTACAGGGGAAACATACTGCAGATCTCTGTGGGACCACAGGCCTGTACATACGCACAGCACAGGTTCCAGGTACATCATGAGCTGTATCCATGATGGCATCACATTGCATGCATGCTGATTCTGGACCCTTTGCTACATGTCTTTAGAAAAAGCTGCTAATGGCTGATGCACTGGTGCAGGTGATGGGTGTCCCCTTACGTCTAGCACAGATCCTAGTTGCATGTTCACATTTAAAGGAAGTCCAATGGTACCTAAAGTCTGTGATCCCAGGCCAGCTTGTGCTGTTTTTTTGGGGGGGGGGGAATATAAGTTCCCGTTGGAGGAAAAAATCTTCCGTTTTAGAAAATGGTATATTAATAATTTTGTGTTCAGAAAAAACTATCTTAACACGAAGAGTTTGTGTTTGAACTGTCTGTCATGGCACTGTACTGAAACTGGACTTTTGAACAAGAACACTCTTTTCCTTTTTCCCCTGTCAGTTTAAACACAAGACATTTTTTTATGGAGAAAATGTGTTTATTTTGTGGGCCTGGCAAGATTTTAAAGTGCTCCATATTGAAATATCGCCACTTCAAATGCTGAATGCTGACAAGCCGAAAACTGACAAAAAAAGCACAGGAGAGGAACGACCTTTGAAAATAACTTATCACCTTGAAATTTCTTTTCTTTTTGCAGGGGATGATCAAGCCCAACTGCACCACCCCCATTTGGAGGGCAAGTACCCCAGCCCCCCCCCCAAACTTAGATGTACCAACTCAGAGATCGCCATGCCTTGGAGAAAACGGAATTTTCTGAGAAATGGCATCTCTGACCTAGTATATGTAAGTTCATTCATTCTTTTAGCCATGCAGTCTTCAGGTTTTGAGACTGACTGTAATGGTTCCAGACTTTTTAATTGGTGACCCTTTTAAAGTGCTTTTTATAGGCTCATAAGATCATAGGACATTACTAGGCTTTTGATCACAAGGTCATTTTAAGTCCAGCCTTTCAACCTAATGTAATATCGTAGAAGTACTAGTCAATACCCAAGACTGCATTTAGTGATGACTGCCCATGTCCAGGAGAGTTGTGGGTGCTATCCCCAGGAAGAATTTACACTGCCTCATCCTGGTTCCTCTTGATCAGTGTCATAGAGGTGCTCTGTTTCACTTTGTTTTTGTGTGGCAAAACTGACTTTTAAAGACTTAAGTTTTATCAGCTTTTGCTGCTTGAATTCTGGTTGACCATGGGAAAAAAATACAAGTTCACAGTCTGTCTTCTAGCCACAAAAAGAAGAAGTTAAGCAAACATCCATTGAGACAACAGCAACCTAGCAATTTTCCTCAGATGCAAGTGGCTGACTCTGGTGTGACTGTACCGTTGACATGCATGTATACGTATGCTAAATATATATATATATATATATATATATATATACATACACACACACACACAAATTGAGAGATTATAGAGGTATGAATGACAGAAGATAAAATTGGCAAGCGAAGGTGAGAAGTATTGTTGGAACTGAATTTTTCAAGTTTTGGTGAGTACCTTCACAAGGTGGATCTCGTTTTTATGCATGTATACATAAATGTATATAAAATGAACACACACCCACATTTTATGCATATGTGTGTGTGTGTGTGTGTGTGTGTGTATATATATATATATATATATATATATATATATATATATGTGTGTGTGTGTATATATATATATATATATATATATATATATATAATGTATATAGATAGATAAAATATGTATAGGTATATAAATCTATATATCTACACCTCTCTCTTTCTCTCTCTCTCTCTCTATATATATATATATATATATATGTATTTATTTATTTATTGTAGATATGCACACACACAGACACACACAAAAGAATGGAGAGATGATAGGGATGTGAATGAACAGATGATAAGATTGGCAAGCAAAGGAAAGAAGTATTGCTGGAATTGAATTTGTCCTCAAGTCTTGGTGAGCACCTTCACAAGGTGGACCCTATTTTTTTTTTTTTTTTTTTTTTTTTTTAAACTTTTTACAAAATCTCCCCAAGGCGACATTGATATACAGACTATATTTTATATGGCATGTGTCGACTATATAGTTAAAAAAAAAAAAAAAAAAAAAGACAGCTGGGTGCACAAGTCCCAGGATAAAAAAGTGCCGAAATCCTGGTAGGCGGACTAGTGCCAGGACTGTTGACTCCTCAAGACAGAGAGATATTTCTACTATGGGCTTAGGCCATGCTCAGGCGGAGGATAGCCCCCTTGTTGAAGAAGGAAGTAGTAGTCCACAAAAATTACAAAAGCTTGTAAGCTGAAAAGTACCATAACGATGACAGAATGGACTATTAAGGTTAAGAAAGAAATTGTGTGCTACTGTTACGCAAGAAGCCCAGAATTTCCAAACGGAAGCTATAGAAAAAGATTGACTGAAATTAGAGGAAAAAAAAATATTTGCATAATAAAACCTGTCAGAAGCTACAGATGCAAATGCGTGTTTATTAATGCAGCAGATTTGTGAAAAACATTATATAGACCAAGACCAAGAAACCTTGATCCATTTGGAAAAAAAAGTGACTGAGAGTGCAAAAATATAAAGAACAAAATCTAGAGATTATTGAAATGTATAAAAAAGAAACATGTACATAGAAAGGAAAGAAAGAGAGAAAGATCTGATATGGTGCAATATTTATGAAAAGGAGAAAGCCAAATAAATAAATATGAGAAAAGCAACCCAAAAGTTATTCGGAAAGAAATACAGACAAAGGCAACTAGATATGGACAGTTTCACAATACAAGTAATAAGATCTCAAAGGAGGAACATAGAAAAGAAGATTAGTAAAGCAGACGTAAAAAAAAAAAAATAAAAAGTAGAAAGTTATGGAATACCTGCACAGTAAAGGACAGAAGGAGCTGGGGATGCATGAAGAAATATGGACATGGGAAAGATAGAGATTTAATATATGGAGCAATATTTATGCAAAGGAGAAAGCAAAACTAATCAATAGAGCAGCACCAAAGATATTTGAAGAGAAATATGGGCAAAGACATCCAGATATGGAAATTTTTTACAGCACAAAAAATAAAGATAGGGGAAGTAGAACGGAGGATTAGTAATGGAGAAGTTAAAGAAATAGAAACTGAGGTTATAGATTACCTGCGAAATGAAGAATTTAGTGTAGAAAATCTAACTCTGCTAATATCACAGCAGGATAGAATAATAAATCCCCAAATTAAGGAGAAACCAGTGGAGTGGGAAACGTCTAAGCATCTGTATCTGGGATACAGCTACATATGCACCTAGAAGGTAGGACCCTAGCATGTGCAGAACTGGTGACTAATGCTATCATGCACACTGGCCCCACTGAGATAGCAAACCTGCTAGCGGATAGGTTTGATGAAAATTTCACCCCCTTATCCCTTCCAAACTTATCACAGACTGTGCCCCAACCACCCCCCCCCCTTATCTGAAGAGCAGGTCATTAAAGCCCTGTCCAGGGCAAAAAACACAGCTTCTTTGGGACCAGATAGCATTCCAGGCTGCCTTCCAAGCATGCTAAAACAAGAACTTGCATCACCATTAAGTACCCATTTCAGTCATCGTGTCGCCGCAGGCCTTGTTCCTGGGAATGGAGAACAGCAACAGTTATTCCACTCCACAAAGGTGGCTTAGCAACAGACCCAGAGAATTACAGACCGATAAGCCTGACCAGACTCATCTGTAAGGACATGGAAAGTAGCAATTAGGAACCTGATAAATAAAGACATAGGCAAACTCCAAACTCTGGATCCAACCCAGTTCGTCTTCATCAAGGGCAGAGCCTGCCTGTTAAATCTGGTGGATTTCTTCAAAAAAGTGACCACGGCCATTGACGAGGGTAAAAGTGTGCACACAGTATACCTCGACTTGAAAAAGGCTTTTGACACAAGCCCACACTTAGACATTACTGACAAACTTATCAAACTGAATGTAAATGTGTTTGTTGTAAGATGGGTTGCCAACTGTCTCACAAACCAGACACACACTGTCAAACTGAGTGACTCCGCATCAACCAGCAGACCTGTCACCAGCGGAGTGCCACAGGGGTCAGTGCTGGGTCCCCTACTGTTTGGTCATAAGTTCAGGCCAAAACTAAGGGGTTATAGCTGACCGAGTCTGCATATGACTGCAAACTGTGGGAAATTATTGAGTCCCCAGATGATATTAGTGTACTCCAGGGGGTCTTAAGGAGACCAATGACTGGTGTCTTAGCCATGGTTTCAGACTGAATGCAAATAAGTGCTTCATCATTCTATTTGGCAAAACTATGCCCCTTCACACTATGAAATCAACAACAGTACCCTAAGTGCCCACAAAGTGTGAAGGGATCTGGGATCACAAGTTGACTGCGACCTTAACTTGACCATCATGTGTCTGCTGTAGTAAGGAAGGCTTTCTGCATAGCACACTTGATTAGTAAAGCATTGCGTCGAGAGCAAAAGAGGATGTTCTTCGTGTTTCACTGTTGCAGTCATCACATTTGGGTTATCCCTGCCAGGGTAGCCCTTGGCCAGCACGAATACCAGAGGCTTAGTATTTCTGGTCAATTGCTGTCACTTCAGGACTGACGTCAGGTCGTCAGTAGTATAAAGTAAGGCAGCCAACGCCATTACATCAGTCTTTCTTGCCGTGGAGCCCGAAGCAGAAGAAGTTCGCACAATTGCCAGTTGGCCACTACTTGACTTTCGTCTACCGAATTGAAGTTGAATCTTCTAAAGTTAAGTACCCCATTGGGGATCCTTTTTTCTTGCACTCACTGATGTCAGAAAAAAGTTAGTAATTGTCTCGCTTGTGGAAAACAAATACCACACCGAGACTTTCATTCTTACTGTGTCTCTTGTTTAGGCCCAGACCACGAAGTCCCCCATTGTCACTTCGGTGCTTTGTTCAACGCCAGAACTATCCATCATCGGGCCCTTATTGTAGCTAGATATTTTAGTTTACAGGCTTTAGTAAGCCGTCCGACAGCAGATCTTCCGAAAAAATGTAAAGATAAAGACAGAGACAAACCACACAGGTCCAAACCTACCGACGACGATTCCGTTAAGCTAGTCAGTTCTCCAGTCCTCAGTGAGGCAGATTTGCAGACCCTGATGCCCACTTCTGTGGATTTGCAGACTGCTACTGAGACCCTTTCATAGTCCGGTATGCCGCAAAACTCTTCGACTAAGGATCCTGCAGTCATCTTTACCTTGGATGGGTCCGGAGCAACTGAGCAGGCTCCAGCTTCTGAGGAAGTCCTTCGCACTACCGATTCTCAACACAAACCGTCTTCTTTCACGACTACCATTCTTTCGAAAACGACCAAGTTCCTTAGGCCCAGGGTACGAACCATACCCAAGAAACCGACAGCCCAATCTCAGGCACCGGCTTCATTGCCTCAGTCTCCGATGCTTAAAATGGCGGAAGACCTTATCATGCTGATTAGGGGAAGCCAAGCTACCCCCTCCAAAAGGAAAAGAGATCTGTCCCCTGTAGTTTTGTCTGAACAAGAGCCAGATGACTGATGCATCTGAATATGAAGACATGCAACCCCCTCTCTACTTATGAGAATTCTGACGCAGAGGATTCCATCCCTTCAACTTCTTCCCCAGAGGATTTTTCCTTTGGGGAAACCCTTCATACCTTAAGGGAGCATTTCCAGTGGGAGAGTCAAGACTACCCTCAGTCTAAAAAGAGACTCAGGGAGTTCTTAGATCTTTCACAGTACAGACCCTTGGCCATCCTCCAAGTCCTGGATGTTGTGGAGGATGTTTTCCTGGAATCCATCTTGACTCCTGACACCCTCTAACCTGCATCCAGAAAACCAGGCAGATACTACAGATTTCTTTTTAAAAATCCTACTGCTGACCCTGAGTTAATTTCTCAAGGGCCTAAAGGGATTAAAGCAACCTCGGCTAAGTATCCCACCCCCTCAGATAGGGATTCCCGAACACTAGACAGATGGGGTAAAAAAGTATACACCTCAGCGACTCTTGCTATTACGGCACTAAATTGTCAGTTCCATATGCTAACATTTCAGCAACATATCCTGGAACTACTCAATCAAAAAATGTCTTCCTTTCCTGCTTGTGCAGTATCTAAAAAGTTACAAGAGTTAATGCATTCTGCAAGTCAAGTAACTAAACACACCTTGCACTGTGGTTTTGACACCCTAGAAGCTTCTTGCAGGGCAGCAGTCACTGGATCTGTCATTAGAAGACTTGCTTGGCTTAAGGAACAGCCCCTGCCAGACCATGTCAAATCTAAATTGTTGGATGCCCCCTTGCACAAAGACAACTTATTTGTCACTAAGGCAGAAGAGGTCTTAAAAAAGATGGAAGAAAAAGCAAAATCTATGCAGACCGTTGAGGATTTCTTACAGGTCCAGCTACCCAGGTTCAGCAGGCATTGTCCCACCAAGCACTGGTCCTTTCCTGCTCCAACTAAGCCAGTCCACCCCAACTCGGGCCCCGGGAAATCAGACCCCCCAGACAGCAGCCACAGGGAATGCAGAGATCTAAGCAGTGGACTACCTCCACTTCAAAACCATGAATTTCTAAGCCACCCCTTTATGGTAAGAACTCGCAGTGACTCACCTCCCCCACCACCTCCCTCTGCTCACCTTCACTTACCCCTAGGAGAAAAACTCTCCTTTCACGTAAGCTCCTGGGCCACCATTACCAGCGACCACTGGGTTCTCAACAGTGTCTCAGGGATACAAATTTTCTTTTCACACCTTCCAACCCCAAAAGGGTTCCCAGATCTACCTCCAAACCTGTGGGCAGAGGCTCAAAAGCAAATCCTTTCCCTGCTTTCTATGAGGGCAGTAGAGCACGTTCCTGCAGAACAGATAGGCCAAGGTTTCTACTCCAGACTTTTTTCTGGTGCCCAGAAAAGAGGGCACCTGGCGCCCCATCCTCGATCTAGCCATTCTAAACACCTTCCTGATGATCCCAAAATTCAAAATGCTCACTCTCCAGCAGCTGCTATCCATGCTCTCCAAGGACACTTGGCTAGCTACTCTAGATGTTAAAGAGGCCTACCTGCAAATTCCTGTAAGGGAATCCTGCAGGAAATATCTCTGTTTCAGGGCAGGATCTCAACACTTTCAGTCCTGTGTGCTTTCCTTTGGCTTATCTACTGCTCCCAGAGTTTTCACAAAATTTCTGGCTCCGGCCATTGCCTTTTGCAGACAAAGCAATATCCTGATTTACCCATACTTAGACGACTGTTTTATTTAGGCAGACAGCCAAGAAAAGCTGCTCAAGCACCTGGCCTTTGTAAAGACCCTACTAACCTCCCTAGGGTACACAGTGAACGAAAATAAATCAAAACAGGTACCTTCCCAAAGGATTATCTTCCTGGGAGAAAGCCTGGACATAGCATCCCAGATGGCATTCCTTACACAAGAAAAACAAATTTTCCTGACAGTCTACTTCTCCCAACTAACCACCAGACCCCAGTTATCTGCAAGGAAGATCCTGCAAGCTCTGGGGTTTATGGCATTTTGCATACTACTCGTTCCATATGCCAGACTGCATATGAGGAAACTTCAATGGTACCTAAAAAGCCTTTGGTGTCAACACTCTCGACCTGCAAATTCTTATACCTATAATTCCTTGCCTCAGAAAAGATTTTCTTTGGTGGGCAACAGCATGCTCCCACAACAAGGGACTACCTTTCTCACCACCCTCTGCCACCCAGACCCTCACCACAGACGTATCAGAGTATGCTTGGGGAGCACACCTGGACGGCAGCTGCATACATGGCCGATGGAGCCCACAGCAAATCCCTCTGCACATCAATCAAAAAGAGATGATGGCGGTCCAGCACACCTTGATAGCTTTCAAGCCCCTTCTCTCCCCAGGGGCTCTCCTGATCAAAACAGACAACACAACTGTGATGTGGTATATCAACAAGCAGGGAGGAGCTCACTCCTACCCTCTATGCAGTCTGACCATGACCCTTTGGCACACAGCCTCTGCCATGCAACTGCACCTGTTGGCACAATTCCTACCAGGTTCTCTCAACTCTCTGGCTGACCAATTAACCAGAAATCTTCTGGACCCACATGAGTGGCAGCTCAGCAGAAGAACCTTCACCCTAATAACTCAGAAATGGGGCACCCTGAATTTGACCTGTTTGTCTCCCACACCATCCATCAGCTCAGCACTTTCCTCCACTACCTCTCATCCCCAGGTTACTGCTCAAAATAAAGAAGGAAAAACCAAGGACAATTCTTATAGCTCCAGACTGTCCTCACCAGCACTGGTACCCCTTGTTGCGCAGCCTGTCCCCACTGCCATCATGGCGTCTTCCTCAGATTTTAAACCTCCTGACCCAGAGGGAAGGGGAATTCATGCATCCCCAATTGCAGACACTCATTTTGGCAGCTTGGTTTATTCCCTAACCCCGGATCAGTCTGCCAACCTCAGTAAACAGGTTCTAGATGTTGTAAGTGAGGCTAGACGCCCTAGCATTAGAAAGTCTTATGCTGACAAATGGAAAAGGTTCTGCACCTGCATCCAGGCTAAGGGAGCCAATACGGCACAGCCCTCCCTCCCTCCCTCTCATCCTGGATTACTTAGCTGACCTACTACACAGTGGCCTGTCTTTCTCCTCTATAAAAATTCATGCCTCTGCAATCTCTGCTCATTTCCATACTGAGCAGCCCCTTTTCTCGCGCCCTTTGATCAGACAGTTCCTAAGAGGAGCTAGCTACTTGAGGCCACCCAGAGGTGCACCAACCCCAGCTTGGGACCTTAACTTTGTGTTGGAAAAGCTCACCCTGCCCCCTTTCGAACCATCTTCTTCTGCAGAGCTAAAATTTCTCTCCTGGAAGACCGCTTTCCTTCTGGCCATCACTTCAGCCAGAAGAATCTCCGAGCTGCAAGCGCTCCAGGGATCTAAACCTTGTCATCACAATGAACAAAACATGCTGGAGGGATAGGTTCCTGACCCATAGACTTCCCAGACTCTGGAATAGACTGCCCATACATGTCAAGCAGAGCGCCTTTTTGGCCCTCTTCAAAAGGAACCTTGATGATTGGATGGGAGATAGGAAATTCACTCCGGGGATCACGTCAGTCGCCCTCCTAGACAGGAGTCCAGGGAAGTAAATACTGTGGGAAGAAATTGCCAGGGAATTGTTATAACTAGGCTTGTATAGGCCCTAGTGCTGATAGTCTACTACCAACCTATGGCTGTGGAACCCTTCATCATCTTCCATGCTGACAGGGTATCCCTCAGAACTAACCCGTCCTTCATGCCCAAGGTGGCTCTCAACCAATCCATTCATTTGCCCACCTTTTTTCCTAATCTCCAGAACAGGGGGGGGGGATCCTGCATTCTCTAGATGTGCACAGCTCAGATTATATCTAGATGGGACTAAATCCTTCAGAAAGTCTGATCAGTTGCTGGTTAGCTTTGCTACAGGGGCAGAAGGCAAAGCCATCTCCAAACAAACCATTTCCAAATGGATAGCACACTGCATCCATTTCTGCTACAGACAATATGGAAAGCCTCTCCCCAAGGGGGTCAGGACTCACTCCACCCAGAGCAGCCTCCACCTCTGCAGCTTTCCTCAGAGGAGTCCCCACCAGGGACATCCTGGAGGCTGCCACCTGGACATCTGTTCACACTTTTACCAAACATTACCACCTGCCACTCTTCTCCAAATCCAGGGCAGGGTTTGCCTCTGCAGTCTTGCAGGGCATCCTAGCCAGCCCCTAGTTTAGTTTTCTTGACTGCCTCCACCCATTTCCTCAGCTTTGGGAATCAACCCAAATGTGATGACTGCAGCATTGAAACACGAAGAACATAGAACAGTTGTGTGTACACTTACCGTAAATGTAGATGTTCAAGTGTATTCACTGTTGCAACCCTGGTTTCCCTCCTTCCATCCCCCTTCCTTCTGTTTCCTTACACGGGACATATTGGTATTTACTTTCTACTGGTGGGGTTCTTCCACCAGAACCTGGCTCCTTACAGGTCAGGGCAAGAAAAACTGATGTAATGGCGTCGGCTGCCTTACTTTATACTACTTACGACCTGACGTCAGTCCTGAAGCGACAGCAACTGACGCAGAAATACTAAGCCTCTGGTATTCGGGCCAGCCGAGGGCTACCCTGGTAGGAATAACCCAAATGTGATGACTGCAACAGTGAATACACTGGAGCATCTACATTTTTGGTAAGTGTACATAACTGTACTTTATAACTCCTCTGTACTCTGCACTAATCTGGCCCATAACTGAGTACAACAGCCCGTTCGGCATGTACCGTACAAAGCACCTGCAGCAATTGGAGAGACCTCAGAGATTTCTAACAAACAAGAATAAGGGACTCTAACACGTGCCTTACACAGACCGACTAAAGTCCCTGTCACTATACTCTGTATTGTAACGACTTCTTAGGGGAGACTTATGCCTACCTTACAGGGCAATCTCACACCCAAACGTTATGACATTGCTGTCCATCTGTAAATCTAATAGGACTAGAGCTACCCCTTCCTGGGACCTAAGTATGGACCGCAACTTAAATAAGACATGCTGCAGGAACAGATTTTGTCTCCCAGTGACTGCCACATCTGTGGAACAGGCTACCAATTAATGTGAAACGTAGCACCTCTATGACACTGTTGAAGAGGAACCTGGACATGTGAATGGGGCACTGTAAATTCTTACAAGGGATAGCGCTCACAACCCTCCTGGACATGAGCAGTCATTACTAGTTGCAATCCTGGGTATTGAGAAGTATTTCTATGCTTTTGCATTGGGATGAAATGGCTATGCTTGAAATGACCTCCAGGTCAGTAACCTAGTAAACTTCCATGATCCTTTGATCATTTGCCGTATGAAGATACTTTGGTGCCTAGAGCAGGAAACCAGTACAAAGGTTCAGTTGGTGTTGCACAGAAGGTATGGAACAGGAAACTGTGGCATCTCTGACATAATCAGTGTTGTCGAGTGATAGACCAGTGAGTTCGTATATAAAAAAGCAATGGATGAAACTGAAGAGAATATGGCACAAGGAAGATGCTCTGGAACTTTCTGTAGAATGCTCACAGGGAATGGCGAATAAAGAATGTGTCCTCAGGTTAGAAGAAAATGATCTAAGGGAAGAGTTGCTTAATTTAATAGAGATGGATAGACATTAGGATAAATGAAAGAAAAAGACTACAGTTTGTTTGTGTCTTTCGGCTTTTCCCGGTTAGGGGTCGCCATAGCGGAACTCCGGTCCACTAACGATTGGTAGTTGATTTTTACGTGCCGAGTTACCAGCTCTGACGCACAACCTTCAACGAAGGTACACCCATTCATGCATGTCTCCACGCAGAAGATGCTCTAGCTAAAAATTGAACCGGACAGCATCTTACTGTGAGGCGACAACGCTACCGCAGCACCACCACCACAGTAAAGACAAAAACTACAGTAAAGTGTTATAAAACAAATGAATGCAGTAACCAAATCAGGACTCTTCAAGGAAATTCATGCGATATAACAGAAGTAAATAGGATGTATTACTATGCAGCTAAATTACTAACAGATAGTCTTAGGACAAAAACACAGACAGTAAGGGAAAGGAAGGGAAAAAATAAAATGCCATCATGGAAGTATCGAATACAGAAAACTATAAAGGAATTAAGACAAGAAGTGCCACTGCTAGAAGAGTACAGAAGAGGGAACAGATCAACAGAAATACTCAGAAAGGTAGACATGATAAAAGCAACGCACAGCATCAGAATAGATCAGGATCTATCGTACCCTATTGCAAATAATAAACTAAAGATATCAGCATAGGCAGAAAAACTTAGCAGATATGGAGATAAATATAAAGGAAAACTACAAAGTAAGTAATTTATTGATGACCCTAAAATGTTTTGTAGAGCATTGGGAAAGCAGGCAAAAGGAATGGTAGCACCCCCCCCCCCCAAATTAAAAGAAGAAACAGAAACATTTTGTAGAAGTATCCATGAAGATCCTGTGGAACATAACAAAGATGCTGAATGGATAAAAATAGTAAAATAAATAATAAGTTCAAATGTACAAGATATGAAATGGGATCAAGTAACGGCCAGAGAAACTGAAAAAAAATGAAGAAAAGCTCCTCACTGGAAAACCCCAAGCCAAGATGCAGTACCTAACATCTGGCTAAAAGTATTAACATCTTTACGTAAAGATTTAGCCATGAGTAGGAAGTACCTGTATGCACACCCTGAAAAGACACCAACCTGGTTAACAGGAAAAACAATACTTCTGTTTGAGTGAACCTGCAAGCTGCCCTAAAAACTATACACCAGTAACTCACCTTCTGACCATGTATAAATTATACACTGGAACTGATGCCGATAGGATTTATAGTCATTTTGAAGAAAACTCAATCATGGCAATAGAACAAAAGGATAACAAAAGAAAATCATACAGAACAAAGGATAATTTGTTGTTAGTCATAATGGAGAACTGTAAAAAAGGGGAAGAATCTAAGTTTTTCATGGATAGACCACAAAAAACATTTGCCATCATCCCACTTTCATGGATAAAAGAGTGCTTTAAATGTAGGAGATAACACCCTGCACTGATCATTTACATTACACCGACCATGAAACAGTGGCAAATCACTGCAAAGTTAAGCATGATAAAGGACAAATTAATATTCAAGGGATAAACATTCAAAGAGGGATATTCCAGGATGACTTTTTGTCAATGCTGCTGTTTAGTCTTGCCATTAATCCATTAAGGTGTCTACTTAAATTAGGTCATAGCTAGAGTTTGGCAACCTGGAAACAACAAAGTGTAAAGACTTCTCATCTTCTGTTTGAGGGATGCTTTAAAACTATAGTTCATTAGATGAGGAACTGAAAGCACAACTGCAAGTGGTCAAAACTTTCTCAGATATTCATAAGAATGTCATTTTTTCTTGATGCATGTGCAATAGCAACCTTTAAAGCAGAAAAGCTGCATCACCAAGAAAGTATTAGTGTGAGACAAGAATGTGATATAAAAGAACTCGAGCAAGAGGGAGAGTATAAATATTTGGGAACTGATGAAGGATCAACAATAAAACATGCACAAATTTGAAAAAAATGTAGGAGTATTTTAGAAGACTTAAATTAATCCTAAAAACAGCATTGATATCTAGGAACAAAGTCCAGGCTATAAACCAATTTGCTCTTCTTGTCCTAACTTACAGTTTGAATGATCGACTAGCCCCCAAAAACTACTGTATCATTTGGACAGGAAAACCAGAAAAATGCTTCATGCTCATGAAATGCTTTATAAAAATCAGTGTATACCACAATTATATATCCCCCATTCTGAAGGACTTGTGGGTTTCCTCAAAATTGATTGATAACATAGGTAGATCATGTCAAAGGATTGCATACATATCTGCTGACCTCACAAGACCTAAACGTAGTGAAAGTTTTGAAACGTGAGGATAATAAGTCTGACAACTTTCCTGCTTAGTCTAGCAGAAGCATATCAGTGTTTAAGCAAGAATAGAAATCAAACCAGAAGTAGATGAAAATCAGACAGCTACTGAATGTGCCAAAAATGAGAAAGTAAATGCTGAAGGATCAGATGAGAAGACAAAAATACAGAAAATGCATAAATATAGTTGGAAGTACAGAAAATTCTTGTAACAACCTTACGTCTATCTAGACCAAACCCAATAATGGTTAAGGAGAGTTGAATTTAAACCAAAAGATGAAAGGCTAATATTGGTGGCCAACGATAATGGAATACTTACACTGTGGTTTGCAAAGTTCATTGAACATGCGGGAGAAGCAGACAAATGCAGGTTTGGTAAAACAGAACTGGAACAGTCGCACATCTGTATAATGAAAGGCATAATAATTTGGCAAAACTGTTGCACTGCGGATTGGGCAAATATTATAATTATGAAGTAGCTGAGAGGCATTGTAAACAGGAGCCACAAATCACTATACAAAATGAGGAAGTTTATATCACTTGGGATCATCCATTACCAGTAGTTCAAAAAATAGATGCGAGACCGCTGGATTTAGTAGTCCATGAAAAGAAGATGGCAGTAGCATTTATCACTGAAACTGCTACACCCAGTGACTGTAGTGTCCTTTCATCATTGCTCTCAAGCTCTTAGCGCAAAAAATCTGGACAAAGCCAAAAATAACAGAGGTACAATGCCCCAAAAGTAGGAACAAATTTTAAATATTACTCTTAAAAACTTAGAAAGATGCTAGAATAAAATTCATGTCATTGTTTAGAGAATTCTACTATGAATGATTTTATCACCAAAAAAAAAAAAACAGATTTTATGAGGAACAGACCAAAAATGAGGCAACAATCTGGACATTCTGTGACAATCTGGACAGTTGAGAGGTAAGTCTTTCATACAGAGAGACAAAAAGTAATAAAATGCCACAATTTACAGGCAGAAATAAGGACACCCAATAGTTCCAATAATACTAAGAGCAATGACTCATAAAAAATATAAAAAGAATTTGCAGTCATACTTCGATATGTTAACAATACATGTAACTCCATATGAATTGCAGAAGTGAATACTTGGCACATTGTAGGTGCTGCAAAGTGCACTACTGGCTAACATCAAAGACTGGCGCGCATGCGCGCACACACACATATAAACAAATGTAAAACAAAAATAAAATGTATATATATAGACATATGCCTATATACATGTATATACACACGCACAAACACTTTTATTTATATATATATATATATATATATATATATATATATATATATATATATGCACACACACACACATATATGTATTGCCATACATGTACACAGGTATATAATCATAGATATATAACTATATAAATCCACAGACATATCAATATACACTTGCAGCACGTGTATCCATACAAATATGAAGACGCAGTCATATGCATACACACACACACGTATATACACACACACGTATAGAAATACACACACATATGTATATAAATACACACACAGAGAGCTATATGTACGTACGTTCATACATACATACATAAAGACAAACACATACACCAGGTGGTATAATGGTTAAGATGTTCGCCTCACATGCACAAGGTACAAGGTTTGGGCCTGACATCAGGCCAATGCCCATTTGAAGTTTGCATGTTTTCTCTGTCTGTGAGGTTCCTCCCTCCTCAAAAAAAACATGCCGTTTCCATGTCAAACAGAAAAAAAACTCAGCAATGAATGGAGCTGTGGGCAGCAACACAGACTCTTCATGGTGCCCTATAGGGGGAAGAGTTGTATAGATAAGCTCCTTTGGGCTTCTCCTGTGGTGCACGCTATCCTCTGAATAGGAGAACACAGATCACAGACTGCATGCTGTGGCAGGGCTAGCCACTTGACAGATCAATATGGCTCTAGATGGTAGTCCTGTTGATGTCAACACGCAACCGTATACAGATATATATATATATATATATATATATATGTATATACATTGTGTGTGTGTGTGTGTGTGTGTGTGTGTGTATATATATATATATATATATATATATATATATATATATGCTACCAACATACCTCAGGGCTCTATACTCTATTCTCTCTCTCTCTCTCATATATATATATATATATATATATATATATATGTATATGTATATATATATAAATATAGAGAGAGAGAGAATAGAGTATAGAGCCCTGAGGTACGTCTAAGTATGTTGGTAGCAGAGGGGATAGTTGATTTTGCCATGATACTGCTTGCTGTTGCCCTGATAGGTCGTTTTTAAACCATAAGATGGAGGGGATGCTCGTATTTAGGTTGTATAGAGTTTTGAGGAGTATATTATGGTTGACCATATTGAAAGCTTTGGACAGGTCTAGAAAAATGGCTGAGACTAGTTGACCCATATTTCTGGGATTATTGATTTGTGTTGGTAAAGGACATGAGTTCAGTGGTAGTGCTATGGAAGAGTGAAAATCCATGTTGATACTTGGATAAGAGGTTATTTTGTAGAAGGAAGTTCATTAGCTGTGTGTGTATGACTCTTTCGAGTATTTTTGATAGTGGTGATAAGATAGGTGTGGGTCAGTAGTTTAATTCTACGGAATTACCTCCTTTATGCAGTGGTATGATGTAGGAAATTTTCTGTAGAGTCAGTATTTTACACTCTGATATTGATCTGTTTATTAGAATTGTGACTGGATGGGCTATAGTATTGCGGCTATTTGTAGGTATTCAACTGGCAAGTTATCTGTGGCTAGGGAGGTTGGTTTTAGCTTGTGGAGGAGTTTTAAAATGGTGTTAACTGGAACTGGGTTTAGGGAGAAGTGGGGTTTATCATGGGTGCCTATGTTGATTTGGGTGGGGGATGGTTCTCTGTTGCTACTATTGGTTAGGTTTTCTGCAAGGGTCTTAACATTTTCGGTGAAGTATTTGTTAAACTGGGTGGGGATATATTCTAGGTTATTAGTTATAGCTGGAGTTGTGGTTACAGATTTCCCTGGTAGAAGTAAGAGTTCACAGCCGATCAGAAATTTTGGAGGTTGTGATTGTTTTTCTTGGAGATTTTGATAGTTGTTAATTTTATCTAGTTTAACTTGCCTTTTGGCTTTATTGCGGAGTTGTAAGTAGTGTTGTTTTGTGGAATGGGTTCTAATTTTGTGGTAATGTAGGAATGCTTTGTTTCTTTCTTTGAGGATGGAATTAGTAGCACTAGTTAATCAGTGAGCATATTTAGCTTTAGTTCAAATGGTTCTGGTGGGTGTGTGATGATTTAGTATTTCTAAGAAGGATGAGTTAAAGTAGTGGACTGCTTCTTCTATAGTTGTGTTAGTGGCTTCCAGTTGCAGTGTTTTAGGTCAGAGATGAAGTCATCTGGTTTAAAGTTCTTTTTGTTCCTAATTGCTCTGAGAGATGGTTGGGTAATATGGTGAGTTCTTTTTCTGAGTAGGAATGTAGGTTGGTGGTCACTTAGGGTGTTTAGTAGACATCCTACCTGGGATGTGATTGAGGGATCAGATATTAGAATCCAGTGCAAAATTGATTGGTGCTTAGATGTTTTGTCAGTTCTAGTGGGTGATGAGATAAGTTGGGTAAATACATACAGGTGGATTTGGGTAGATGGATTCTGGCAAGTACAATCTTGC
Source organism: Protopterus annectens (assembly GCF_019279795.1). Classification (NCBI taxonomy): domain Eukaryota; kingdom Metazoa; phylum Chordata; order Ceratodontiformes; family Protopteridae; genus Protopterus; species Protopterus annectens. Next base: position 712,482,708 of record NC_056725.1, on the reverse strand, counting down.
CAGTCTATATTAAAATCTCCTAAGACGGTTTCCTGAGGTAATGAGTTTGAGATTGATTCTAATAGGTTTTCCATATTGGTTATGTTGTTACCTTGTGGGAAATAGTTTCCTATATTTATACTTTGATTGGGATTTAGTTTCAGTCTTTTAAGGATAATTTCTGCATTGTCTAGGTAGGGAATATTTACTTGTGGTTCTAAATTGAGATGATTTTGGTATAATAGTGCTACCCCCACCCCTTTTACTTTGCCTGTTTCTTCTAATGATACTATAATCTGGTGGTGGTTTCATTATTGCTGATTTTTGCTTTAAGCTAGGTTTCTGTCAGTAGCACAATTTCTGGATTATATAGAGCTAATAGGGCATTTAGTTCATGAACTTTATATAACTATGCTCCTAATATTAAGGTTGAGAAATAAGAAAGAGGATTTTTGTCTATGGATTAGTGTCGTGGTGAAATTAGTGTCTGGGTATTGTGATGTTAGGCCATGAGTTGGGGTGTATGTTGCCACTATGAGTTAGTATATTTAGAATGTGACAGAAGAGTTTGTTAAATTTACACAATATTTTTTGCATTTGTTGGGAGGTTTGGATTTTGTGCTTATTGGACTCTATTTTATATAGGTAGTAGTCAGTGTGAAGGGGTTTGAGGAGGCCAGGATCAATTTTGATATATGGGGCAGGTAAGATAACATTTGAGGTTTGTCTTGGTGAGGAGATATCATGTTGGTAGTGAGTGTGATAAGTGGTGATAGAAAAAGTTGGAATAAGGTGATAGTGGTAATTGATAAAGGATTGGAAGTATGTGGGTATGTAGACTGTGGATGTTCTTCTTGTTTCACTGCTGCAGTCATTGCATTTGGGTTATCTGCTTGCCCTGATGCCCGCTACTTCTGATTCACAGGCCTCTACTGAGACCCATTCAGAGTCCAGTATGCCGCGAGATGCTTCAACTGTGGAACCTGCGGATGTCTCTACCTTGGATGGGTCCGGAGCCGCTGTGCAGGCACCGGCTTCTGAGGGTGTATTCAGGCCTATGAACTTGCATAATAAACCGATGCCTCCTTCATTTAGGCCTAAATCTCGAACCATGCCTAAGAAATCGATGCCCAGGCTGGAAGCTTAGGCCTCTATGCCTAAAAAACAGATAAGAATGGCTGAAGATCTTATAATTTTAATCTGGGGAAGCCAGCCACCCCCTTCTAAGAGACCTAGGACTGAAGTTGTTTATGAATCTTCTGACCAGGATTCTGATTTTTCTGATTCTTCTGATGATCTGGATTTGCCCTTATCTACTTTTGAGGATTCTGATGCAGAGGACTCTCTTCCCTCTGCTTCCCCTCCAGGATTTTTCTTGTGGTGAAACCTTACATACTCTGAGGGAGCATTTCCACTGAGAAAGCCATGATTTTTCTGATTCAAAAAAGAGGCTTAGGGATTTCTTACTCCTGCCTCAGCATAGGCCTTTAGCTATACCTCCTGTACTAGACATTGTTGATGATGCCTTTTTGGAATCTAGTTTGGCCCCTGATTCTTTGCCTCCTGCTCCCCGAAAACCTGACAGATATTACAGGGTTCCTGATTCACACAAGTTTCTTTTTAAAAATCCTATTGCGGATCCAGAGACTATTTCACAGGGACCCAAGGGCATTAAGGCCTATACTGCTAAAAATCCTACCCCTTCTGATAGGGATTCCAGGGCGCTGGAAAGATGGGGTAAGAAGGTTTACATTTCTGCAACCTTGGCCGTTAGGGCTTTAAACTGCCAGTTTCATATGTTAAAAGTATCAACAACATGTTATTGGGTTGCTTAAACAGAAAATGATGATTCCTGACTGTGCTGAAAATAAAGACTTACAGTATTTAATGCATTCTGCTGAACAGGTTGGTAAACATACTTTGCAGTGTGGATTTGATTCATTAGAAGCCTCTTGCAGGACTGCTGTTACTGGGTCTGTGCTCAGAAGGCATGCTTGGCTTAAGGAGCAATCTTTGCATAATCATGTTAAAGCTAAACTGTTGGAATGCTCCCTCAAATCAGGACCGCTTGTTAGGCAACAAAGCTGAGGAAGTTCTTAAAAAAATGGAAGATAAAGCTAAATCTATGCAAACTGTTAAAGAAAGTTCAGCCTCTTAGATTTAGTAGGCATTGGCCCTCTAAGAATTGGTCCTTTCCAGCCTCTTCCAGGTCTTCTCCAGCCAAACCCAGACACAGCAGAAACCCCAGATTTCAGTCCCAGGGGACACACAAGACTAAGCAGTGAGGGATTTCTGCACCCAAATCTGGGAGTAGTAAGACTCCCCCCTAAGGAAAACTGTCTCAGTGATTTGCTTTTAAAACTTCAAGCACTTCCCAACTGAATGATCCTTTAGGCGGAAAGATTGATCTGCATGCCAAAAACTGGGGACTTATTACCCAGGACAAATGGGTATTAAATGTAGTGTCCCAAGGATACAGATTTCACTTCCACAAGTTACCAACACCAAGCGGGTGGCCAGATCTACCCCCAAATGAGTGGGCAGAGGCCCCAAATCAAATTCTCTCTCCCTTAAGCATGGGAGCTATTCATTTGGTACCAGAAGAGGAAAAGGGACAAGGTTTCTATTCAAGACTTTTCCTGGTACCCAGAATAGGCAATACATGGTGTCCTATCCTGGATCTTTCTACTCTAAACACCTCTCTGGTGATTCCAAAATTCAAAATGCTGACTTTTCACCAGCTGCTTCCTATGCTAGGAAAAGATGCATGGTTGGCAACACTGGACTTAAAAGAAGCATACCTGCACATCCCTATCGGGGAGTCTTGCAGAAGATACCTATGCTTCAAAGCAGGCTACATGCACCATCAGTTCTCTGCACTGCCCTTTGGCTGATCTACTGCGCCCAGGGTATTCACAAAGTGCCTAGCTCCAGTCATTGCATTTTGCAGGCAAAGAAATATTCAAATGTACCCATACTTGGACGATTGTTTCAGACAGAAAGCCAGGACATACTTTTGAATCATCTGGCTTTTGTTCAAAGGGTACTGACTTGTCTGGGGTACACCATAAACAAAAAGAAATCACACCTGGTACCCTGTCAACAAATTATATTCCTGGGAGCAAGCTTGAATACAACTTCCCAGATGGCTTTCCTCACGCTAGAGAAATGGGTTCAGTTGACAACCTACTTCAAACAAGTGGCCACAAAAACCCAACTATATCTGCAAGGCAAATACTGCAAGCCTTGGGATTCGTGGCCTCCTCCATTCTCCTAATTCCATATGCAAGGCTGCATATGAAGAAACGACAATGGTATCTCAAAAGTTTATGGTGTCAACATTCACAGGATCTAGAAGCAATGATTCCTATCATACCTTGCCTATGCCTAGAGTTCCTTTGGCGGGCAGAGGCCTGCCACCAAAACAGGGGACTACCATTCATACTACCCCCTGCCACCCAAACCTTAACAGACGCATCAGACTATGCATGGGGGGGCTTACCTGGCAGGGAAGTGCATTCAGGGCAAATGGAACCCAAGTCAAATGCACCTGCACATAAATCAAAAGGAAATGTTAGCTGTACAGAAAGCTCTGACAGCCTTCAAGGACCACATTCTTACAGGACAACTAATGGTAAAGACGGACAACACCACTATCAAGTGGTACATAAACAAGCAGGGGGGGTACACATTCTTACCCCCTCTGCAGACTAGCCATGGCATTGTGGAACACAGCCTTGACCTATGAAGTGAATCTACATGCTCAATTCCTGCCAGGAAAACTAAATACACTGGCAGACGGACTAAGCAAGAAACCTCATGGACCCACACGAGTGAAAACTGGAACCAAGGATTTTCAACATGTTGACAAGCAAGTGGGGGAGCCCAGATATAGACCTGTTTGCCTCCCCCCCCCAGAACCATCAATTGGACAAATTTTGCACAAGGATTCCCCACAAGCTAGCTTGGAAAGTGGATGCTCTATCCTTCAGCTGGAAAAAACGGTCAGTTTATGCCTTTCCTCCTTTGCCTCTGCTCTCCAAGGTACTACTAAAGATCAAGCAGGACAATCCAAGGACAATTTTAATTGCACCAGACTGGCCACTCCAACACTAGTACCTCCTTTTGCACAGTGTGTCACGCTTGGCCCCATGGCACCTGCCTCAGACTTCCCTGTTGTCTCAGCAGGAGAACCAGATTCTGCACCCTCAGCTGCAAACCGTGAACCTAGCAGCCTGGCTAATTACCTAATCTCTCCTTTACCCATCCCTCAGTAAATCAGTGATGGATATCATTTTAGAGGCAAGGAGGCCTAGTACTAGAAAATCTTATGCTGCAAAATGGAAAAGATTTTGTGCCTGGAATCAGTCTCAAGGGATGAGCGCAGCAGTGCCCAATTTACCTCAGATTCTACAATACTTGACTCAGATGCTTCATAAGGGCTTGTCCTTTTCCTCCATCAAAATTCATGCCTCAGCCATTTCAGCTCATTACAGCACAGAGCGCATCCCCTCTTCTCTCACCCACTGCTCAAGCATTTCCTCAGAGGGGCCAAAAATTTAAGGCCACCCAGGAGAGCTCCAACTCCAGCCTGGGACCTTAACTTTTTTGTTGGAGAAACTCATTCTTCCTCCTTTTGAGTCAGCTGTTACTGCAGATGAAAACAGCTTTCCTTTTAGCAATCACTTCTGCAAGAAGGGTATCTGAATTACAGGCCCTTTTCATGCGGACAGGGTGTCCCTCAGAACCAATCCCTCCTTCATGCCCAAGGTGGTATCCAGTGTGGTTCTTAATCGGTCCATTCATTTGCCTACCTTCTTTTCTAATCCACAGAACAAAGGGGAACAAATACTGCACTCCTTGGACATGCACAGACAACTTAGATTTTACTTGGACAGGACTAAACCTCTCAAAATCTGAACAGCTGCTGGTTGCATTTGCTGCAGGGGCAGAGGGGAAGGCCATTTCAAAGTAAACCGTTTCTAAGTGGATAGGCCACTACATTCATTTCTGCTATAAGCACCATGGAAAACCTACCCCACAGGGTATAAGACCACATTCAACCAGGGCTGCATCTACCTCTGCAGCCTTTCTCAGAGGTGTCCCTACCAGGGACATCCTAGAAGCTGCTACCTGGAGTTCTGTACATACCTTCACCAAGCATTACTACTTGCCAATGTTTTCTAAATCCAGAGCTGGCTTTGCCACTGCAGTCTTGCAGGGCCTTATAGCTGGTCCTAATGCTATCTAATCACCTCCTCCCATCCTTAGCTTTGGGAATCTACCCAAATGTGATGACTACAGCAGTGAAACACAAAGAACGTAGTACAGTTGTGTACACTTGCAGTAAATGTAGACGTTTGAGTGTATTCACTGTTGCAATCCTGGTTACCCTCTCTCCAGCCCCCTGACTTCTATTTACTATACCTCCATTCTTGTTTGTGTTTAAAGCTTTTTGGTGTATTTACTGTTTTGTTGGAGGTGTAACCTTGTATATAATTGCTTCCCATTATGGGGGCACCTGACATCTGGGGCAAGAAAAACTGATGTAATGGTGTCGGCTGCATGCTTTATACCCCTGACTGCCTGACGTCATGGAAGATGAGACAGCATCCAACGTAGGACCCAAGACTTTGATAATCAGGCCGACTGAGGGCTACTGCAAGCAGATAATCCAAATGTGATGACTGCAACAGTGAATACACTCGAACATCTACATTTATGCTAAGTGTACACAGCTGTACTTTAAATTCTGGTCTCCCCATTCAGTAATAACCATTGATGTTGCTCTGTGTCGCTCTTGATTTCTTTCAAAGATTCTTCACTAATCTTAAGGGGTATGTATGTATTTGCCAATGTGATACTCTCCCCTTCCCAGTTTCCTCTGTCAAGCACCTACCTTGTTTCTCTATCATTTCTTCTCTTACTGAAATTTGCCTCCTTTTCTTAGTAGGTTATGACTCCTCATTTTCCTCCCATCTGCTGCACATTCAGCCATGACACTTTTCCTAATCAGAATGATGAATATCTCCTTCCAGTAATGCACATTTTCCCTTCCCAAAAACTAACTCCAAAACCAATGGAACATTTTTGCAGTATTTTACTATACAGATATAGCCAGTCTACTAGAAGATAAATTTAGCTTTAACCCCCCCCCCCCACCTCTCTACATTTCCATATCGCATTCCCAGATTTACACTCCCCAGTCTCCCATGAAGAAGTCCTCAAAGCACTAATGCAGGCCAAAATGCAATAGGAACGGTCCATTTACATGGTTAACTGAAAATGCTAAAATTAAAAGTAAGTTTTTTTTTTTTTTTTTTTCTCTCTCTCTCTCTCGTGCTTTGCTTGTTAGGACAGCATCATATACCATCTGATTTTTTTATGGTTACAGATTCTTTTGCATTAAAAAAAACAACTTTGAGAAACCACTAGCACAAAGGCTGAGCCTACTGCTTACTCCTGTTTATGGGAAAATGCTTAATGGTGTTTTTTAAATCTCTGTTCACAGAGAAGATATATTTGTTGAAGAAACAATTACTTTGAAGGGTTAAAATAGATTTTTTTTTTTTTCAAAACACAGATCCGTGTGAAGATCCTGTCTCGCCTCATCACCCAATTTGATGGAAGGCTAAAAGCAAGAGTGTTGGATTTCATCTTGGAGGATATTAGAAACCGCCATGACCTGGCTTTTGCATGGATTTTTCAGGAGTATGCCATCTATTTGAACCAGTACCCAAAGGGTTCACTGAAGAATTATGAAGAGTGCCTTATTTCACTGCTAGTGGGTTTACAGGAAAGGCCTGAGCAGAAAGATGGGTATGTTTGAGGAGGAAACTGAAATTTAATTTGATGCTGTAAAGTTGGTCATTACCTGAAACATTTAAATTTGCTTCCATTACTTTGTTCCCTGCAGTCTGGTTCTTTCAGCAGTATTTTTTATAATTTCTCTTACATCATATATTGAGAAACACTTGTAAGGTTTCGCAGTTGATCATATAGAAAATTGGTGGAATTAGAGGTGGTGGTGCTGCGGTAGCGTTGTCGCCTCACAGTTAAGACATTGTCCTGTTCGATTCTCAGCTAGAGCGTCTTCTGTGTGGAGACTTGCGTGAATGGGCGTATCTTCGTTGAAGGTTGTGAGCTGGCAACTCGGCACGTAAAAATCTACTGCCAATCATTAGCGGACCGGAGTTCCGCTGTGGCGACCCCTAACCGGTAAAAGCCGAAAGACACAACAAGATTATCATAGTGCAGTAAAAACTTTCTTGATGTCAGAAAGCAACTTTAAAATGTAGTGAGATGCAGAGAAAATCTGTAAAGTTAGGTTAAGTCCCATTACAGCACTGACATCCATGATTCCACTCTAAAGTATAAATTGCTGAGATGATTAGGACTGCAGGTTTGCATATTCAGACTTTATTTGTTGAGTATAACATTAGTGAGAATTAAGTCTTTATAATAGTGTTGATTTCTGCCACTGACAGGAGAAAGATTAAAAATTAATGCTTGTAATCTTCAAGACCATGTTTCCAACTTCACATTTCAGTATTGGTTAGTGTGCATTATCGCTGTTGTCACCACCACTGTCATCTTTCTAACCCTGTACATATCATACTGCAGTAAGTGTGTAAGGTGTTGATGACCTCCATGTTTTCAGAGTTTAACCAATTTTCTCATTGCATACTTTTGCATTCTCCATTCTTCTTTCAGTATAGCATTAGTGTGAATGCACCTTTTCCCCCTATTTTTTTTTAAACGAGTTCAAAATATTCTGTATCATTTTGCTTAGTCTAGACTGCATTTTTTTTATTAATGCCAGAATGTGAAGTAGTGCTCTCAGAAGATTGTTCCCCTGAAGTCTATCTGGTGTTCTGGCCTTTCAGGTATTTGCAGCACTTGCTTTAAGATGGGAATTTCAGGACTTGTAAACAGCAGGGAGTGAATTTATGAACAGTGAAGAAGCCAGTGGATTAACACCAGTACTGGATTGTAGCAACCAGAATGTATACAACTCTTCCTCCTCATGATCCATCCTTCTGGCAGTCCCAAGCCCCTTGAAGTCTCCATGCCTTTGTCATCTTCCAGAGCATTACCGCCACCTAGTCAGTGAAATGTTTTGTCAATGTTGAATCATCTCCCTGCGGCCATCTATGTATCCTTCTCTTTTGACTGCCACCTTCAAATTGTTCTCCCCTACCAGAAATCCTTAGACTTTGCAGTATGTAAATATGATTCAACCCTGTCTGTTTTTGACATATTCCTTTCCCACATGTTTTATTCCCCTTCACCTTTTGATCCAGTGTTGTCTCGGATCCAAGACTGTTAATTTCCAAAGACTTCAGCTCCCAAGCTCTGCCTCCTGTACCCATAGTAACTTGCTGTCTACACAGTCAAGCTTCTCTTGGTGTATCCCTTTCATGCATTTTTTTAGTTTCCTAGGTTCATAGAGAAGTACTAGGCTAGCTGCCCTCACAGGCCATTTTAAACATAGTTTATTTCCCTTCAAAGGTCAGAATCAAACCCTGTACCTTGTATATGTGAGGTAACACCTTAACCATTATGCCAGCCCCAGTATATCATCTCTTTCTATATCCTAACTTATTGTTGTAGATGAGTAATGTTTTTAGTAAGGTAGCGTTTAGGTTAAGCTAGTTTATGTAGTTTGTTTTAGGATGTAACTGTTTCTACTGTCACGGGCCTTACTCGCCCATTTGTTTTTGTTCCTTGTGTGTGTTACCAAAAAAAAAGTTCATTTTGTAGCAAGGTTTTTTTCTTTTTTTTTTTGTTCTTTGGTGTGTTTCTTACAATGGATAAGGGTGTCTAGTGCTCAACCACAAGTTCCCTTCACAGTACTCTTATGATCTGTGCATTTATTGCCTTGTGGCTGCCCATTTGAAGTGGATTGCTCCATTTGTGATGGCTTCAAATCCAGGTCTGTCAGTGAATATAGGGTTAAGTTAGTCCTTGAGAGTCTTTTGCCGACTTGAAAGGCTCCAGCTAGCAAGCCAGATAGCAGCAATCAGGGTTAGAGATGATCACAAACTATCTAAGGGGGTTTGCAAACAAATGGCTTTTCCTGCTTCTAACCAGCCATATCCAGAGGTGCAAAGATCTTCGGCTGCATTGGTGCTGGCATTTGATCAGACTCCTCAGATCCATTCTCTCTCAGTGCAGACTATTAGGAAGGTTCCTTTTTCCAGTGCTTAGCTTCCCTTGTCCCTTCCTGTCAAAAGGGGCTTCCTCGGGCAGGACCCTACTCCTCTTTTTTACTTTCTGCTCCTAAGAAGTTATCCTCAGACTCATCCCCTTTTTTTGCCCAGGATCCGATCTTCTGTGTCTCGGGCCTGCTCCTTTGGAGACTTTTACCAGTAGGTAGGCCTCCATGAACTCCTCCATATCCTCTTCATCTCTTTTAGCTTGATTATTCTGGAATATTAAACAAACCAATTTGGAGAAGGTAATATGGTCCTTCTTTGCAGGCTCAGATGCAACTAGGCCTTATCCCACTTACCTCGGTTCCTCGACCCAAGGCTTCAACTCCGAGTAGCTTGTTTTTTCACTGAAGCCTTGTGGCTCTGAGGTTTCTGGAGCAGTTTGCTTTAATACCATCGGAGTTGGGTCAGATGGCCTGCTCATTTCCTGCTCCCACTCCTTCCTTGACCTTCTTGACTCTGGTGGTCTTGGAGCCAAGCGGTTCATGGAGTTGGTTGTATGGTCCAGGGTTTCCGGGTTGGGTTCGACAGTTCAAGTCTCCGAATAATCTCTCGCTCCCAGTGACCCTGCTCTTGATAGTTCAGCTCTTATCAGCATTGGGGCATACAGGAGTGGTGTCGGAATGTGGTATTTCCTCTTTGGATCCCAGGGGTGCAGACATACCTCTCAGTTGTACAGAGTTTTGCAGAATGTCCAGATTTTTTGCCTCATATTTTTGGTCCATTTTTCACAAAATTGTTGTTTTTCGCCAAATTATTGGCAAATCATTAAAGATTGAAGTTAGAAAATAATGACTGACATTTGAGTTTCAGACTTCATGCCCTTCAGAAAATTCATGCTAATGAAAAACCTATTATTCTATCAAGTTTGTAAAAGCAATATTTAAAAATTGTCTCTCTTTTAGGGCCTTATTTATGGCTTTGTCCAGATTTTTGTGCTCTAAGAGGATGAGAGGTATAGGTGCGGACTCCAGGCAGCCAGAGTCGGTCTCTGTCTTTGATGTAGTAGAAAGGAAGCTCTCTGGTGCAGAGATTAAGTGGTCAGTGCCAAGCGACATTCCTCTTCCTTCATCTCTGCCCCTGGACTTGCACCAGCCTGCTCCAGTACAACCTGCTTCCAATAGGCCTTCAGACTACCTTGCACTCAGGGCCTCCTGCCTCTCTTCTGGATTCCCCAATGCGGGAGGGTTATTGCAAGAGGAATCACCTGGATTTCAAGGGGAAATCCCTTGCTGAGGATACTGACATCAAAGGAGGATAGGGGACTCAAAATGGCCTCGCGAGGATGCTTCTTTTGGTGATCTTGTGGAGCTGTTTCACCAGTGTGAGGGCTGGACAGCCAAAGCCTCTTCTCCTGATAAGTTAATGTTTTTGGAGGCTTTCGAGGTGGGCCTGTCCACATCCTGGGTGGTTCACCCTCCAGATGGGCTTATTGACAGTATACGTGGAGGGTATCAAGGGAGCCTGATAAGGTGGAGCCTGACAAGATCATGACCCCTCCCAAGTATCAACAAGATTGGAGTATGGGTCCTGCCATTGATGCTGTTGGGATGGCAGCAGTCACCAACAAAGTTATATTGGAAGAGAGTTCATCAGTCCATCCCCCAAGCAGGGAAATCCAGGGCATTGGACCAGTTAGGAAAGTGCGCCTGTGTAGCAGCCATCTTTGCGCTTTACCGATCTCATTTGACAAGGCTTCATTGGGACATCTGAAGTGTCAAGAGTGGTTAAGGGCCTATCGGGTTCTAAGATCTCAGAAAACTCTAAAATGCAGTTGCCCACACTACAGTCTGTTTCCAGTGTGTCAATGTACCTGTTCTCCAGTGTGACCAGTGGCACTCTTCTGGTGCTGCCATTGCCATGTGTCACCATGCTTGGATGAGATTGTGCAACTTTGTGGACTGTTTTATGGCTTCCTTTATTAATGCTCCTTTCAATGGCTTCTTGGCCTAAGATTAAAGGCACATTAACCAGGAGTGCTCAAGGCAGAAAGGCTCTGTCTGCCGTCTAAGTGGGTTTTACCACCTCCGAACAGAATATCTCTCAAAACCAGGAGGAGGCAAGCATCTCTTTAGAAATGCACAGCAGTCATTTCAGGATGCTCCTTGCAGCATGGGGGATTAACCAGAATGGATGCCACCTGTCCAGCAAGGGTGGTCCGCAGAACCAGGTCTTCTGAGGAGTATTTTCCAGAAGGATCTTTCAGCATTCCTGAAGGGTTGCCATACTATCCTGTTCTGGAGGCATTCAGAGGTCGCTTGGCTCTACACTCAAAAGCTTGGGAGGTCATCTCCTCTGATGCATTAGTGTTGAGAGTCTTATACAGAGGTTATACAATTCCGTTTTTATTTTCATCAAAAGAAAATAGCAAATATCTTCCAAACATACCACCCTGTCAGACAAGGGATGTAGCTATTGAGATTCAAAAGCTGCTAACAAATCAAGTCTTCCAGGAGGTCTCACCAGACCAATGAGGTTCCGGGGTCTCTTCCAGGTTCTTTTTGTTTAGAAAGAAGAACAAGGACCTGAAACCAATTTTGTTTTTAAGCAAATTGAATCACTTTGTAAAACCATTCATGATGTTCTTCGTGTTTCACTGTTGCAGTCATCACCTGTGGGGTTATCCCTGCTGTGTTAGCCCTTGGCCAGCCCGAATACCAGAGTCAGTGTTTTTCTGCATCGGCTGCTGTTACCTGTAGTGTGACGTCAAGTCGTCAGTGCTGTGAAGCATGGCAGCTGACGCCATTACATTAGTCTTTCTTGCCGTGGAGCCCTTAGCAGAAGCAATTGGCAAGTATGCCGGTCGATCGCTACCAAAGTTTGAATTACAGCTGAAAACGTCTAAAACTAAGTACCCAGTTAGGGATCTGTTTTTCTTGCACCAGCCGATGTCTGAAAAAGTTAACAGTTGTCTTACTTGTGGAAAGCATATCCCACACCGAGATTTCCATTCATACTGCGTCACTTGTTTAGGCCCAGACGACGTTCCCCCATTGGCAGTTCTATGCCCTCTTTAACACAAGAACCATTCACCGTAGAGCTCTTATTGTAGACAGGCATTTTCATCTTCCGTCTTTGCATTCCGAAATGGTGTCCATCAGCCAACAATCAGTTGACATTCTGAAAAAATGCAGAGATAAAGATAGAGACAGACCACACAAGGCTAAGCCTTCTGATGACTCTACCACTAAGCAGGTTGTCAGTTCTCCGGAATTCGTTGAGGTGCTTTCACAGACCCTGATGCCCAATTCGTGAGCTATGCAGGCCTCTACAGAGACCCTTTCGGAGTCTTGTATGCCGCAGAAATCTTCTTTGTCTTCCAAGCCTTTGGCTGTCTCTGCCTCGGTTGGGTCTGGAGCTGCAACGCAGGCACCGGCATTCGAGGAGGCCGAATCTAGACAAAAAAACAATGTCTTCTCATCTGACTACTGTTTCTCTCAGATCGATGGATACTCTTAGGTCTAGAAGCCAGGCCACCCCTAGAAAATCTGCCTCTAACCACCATCCTGCTCTTGCTCTACCACCCCAAGCACAAATGCTTAAAATGGCGGAGGATCTCATCTCCCTTATCAGGGGTAGTCAGGCCACAACTTCTAAAAGGAAAAGACACCCTTCTCCTGAAATTGACAGAACAGGATTCTGAGGAATCTGATTATTCAACAACCAGAAGACCTTTCCTTTGGGGAAACCCTTCACACCCTCAGGGAACATTTCCAATGGGAATCTCAGGATTTCCCCCAGGCTAAGAAAAGACCAAGAGAGTTTCTGGACCTGCACCAGCACAGACCCCTGGCCATCCCCCCTATTTTAGAAGTGGTGGATAATGTTTTCCATGAATCCAGCTTAGCCCCTAATGCCCATTCCCACCTGCACCCAGTAAACCTGACCGGTATTACAGAGTACTGGATTCTTACAAATGCTTGTACAGAAATCTTGCTGCAGACCCAGAGGGCATTACACAGGGACCTGAAGGAGCTAAGACTAGTTCTGCCAAGAATCCTATTCCTTCTGACAAGAATTCCAGAACTCTGGACACATTGGGTAAAAAAGTATACACCTCTGCAACCTTAGCTATCAGAGCACTCAACTGTCAGATGTTCTTCATGTTTCACTGTTGCAGTCATCGCATTTGGGTTATTTGCTTGCAGTAGCCCTCAGTCGGCCTGATTATCAAAGTCTTGGATCCTGCATCGGTTGCTGTCTCATCTTCCGTGACGTTGGGTAGTCAGGGATGTTCTTTGTGTTTCACTGTTGCAGTCATTACATTTGGGTAATCTGCTGGCAGGTTGCCCTCAGTCGGCCTGAATTCCAAAGTCTTGGGTCCTGCTTCGGTTGCTGTCTCCTCTTCCATGACGTCAGGGATATAAAACAAGCAGCCTATGCCATTTTCTTTAGTCTTTTTTGCCGCGCGGTGCCCAAAGCAGAAGCATTTCGCAAGTGCCGGTCGGCCAACTCCTGAAATATTCGAGTTTGAGTTTCAGAACCAAAGTCTTCACTAAAGCTAAGTACCCCATTGGGGAAACTTTTTTCTTGCTCCATACCGATGTCAGAAAAAGTTAATAATTGTATTACTTGTGGGAAGCAAATACCTCATAAGGATTTCCATTTATACTGTATTCCTTGCCTAGGCTCTGATAACAATGTGCCTGGCTGTCTGTTTTGTGCTAGATTTAACCAACGCACTATTAAATGTCTGTATATTTTTGCCTCAAAGTATTTTGGAAGCGGATTTAACTACCCAGAAATGTTGTCAGATAGCAATCCGACTACCGGAGTACATAAAAAACGTAAAGAAAAGGACAGAGACAGACAGTCAAGGTCCAAAACCGACAAAGCTTCTCCTAAGCCAGTCGCTGGTACGCTGGTACTCGGTGAGGTGCTTTCGCAGCTCCTGATACCCGCTACTTTCGAGTCGCAGGCCCCTACCGAGACCCATGTGGAGTCCGGCACGCCGTGAGTTACTCACAATATTGGACCCACGAATGTATCTCCCTCGGATGGGTCCGGAGCCGCTGAGCAGGCACCGGCTTCTGAGGGTGTATTCAGGCCTCAGCATTTTTATATCAAACCAACAACAGCTGCAAAACTAAAGACAAAAGCAACTTCTAAAACTAAAAAAATGACGCATGAGCCACGTGCACAGGCCGCTATGCCTAAAAACAGATGATCAAAATGCCTGAAGACCTTATTACCTTGATCAGGGGTTCCCATCCCCCTCCTGATAAGAGGCCTAGGTAAGACACTGATTATGAATCTTCAGATCAGGTTTCTATTTCTTCTGATTCCTCTTCTGATCAAGAATTATCTTTACCTCCCTATGAGGATTCTGATGCAGAGGAGTGTATACCATCTGCATCACTTCCTGAGGATTGACAGAGTGACTGCCCTTCATGTTCAGGCCAGTCTAGGATTCTCTCACAGGAAACCTCCTGCTTCCCCAGTTTTGAGGCTTTCTAGGTCACGTGTGCAGCGATTTGCTTAGTCCCCATGGTGAGGTACCATATGAGGATACAGCAGTAGACATTAGCAACTCAGTGGTCCTACTTAACCCACTCCATGGATTTTCCCATCATTTTACCATGGGTTTGTTAAAGTCCGATCAGGTGTTGGTTGGAGTCTGCCATAGTGTCAGCTGGGAAACTTCCTCCCCCACAGGGCGCAGTCACAGTGGTTGTTTCTCTTCTTGGGTGGGGGTGAGGGCATTTTGAAGGGAAGACAATTCAAGGGGTTTGGTCTGTGCTTGAGTTCAGTCTTCACATCAGTGTCTTGAAGATGAGAGCAATCCTTGTGTTCCAGGCTTTTCAGGACTTCCTCCCCATCTGTGTTATTTTGGTGCAGGCTGACAATATGTCAGTGGTTTGATATTTGAATAAATGGGGGAACCTGGTCCTGCCCTCTCTGATGGGAAGCCATGAAAGTTTGACAGTGGGAAATTTCATCTCAATTGTTCCTGGTAGCAATGTATATCCCGGGGGGAAATCAATATTTTAGTGGCCAGTCTGAACATGAGTATCCTTTTTACTCATGACTGGGCACAAAATCTGAGGGTAGCAGCTTGTATTTTCTGGTGTTGGTGTACTCTCTGTTATGATCTATTTGCTTCTTTGTCCAGCATCAAGTAGAAAAAGTTGTTATACCTTCGTTCCTCCACTGGGACGGTCACCCATAGACACTCTCCTGTACACATATTCTCCATCTCCTCTGATAATTCTGTCCAGAAAGCCGCTCATTGCAGAATTACTTTTATACTTTTTGGCCCCTTCAGTTTGTTCCCCTTTCTGTGGCCTCTTCTGCTGTACCCTCCCTGGATACTGGATCCCATTCTGAATCTGATCTCTCACCCTTTGGGGTTGGACCCATCAAACTCTTGGGCTATCAAACCAGCCACATTGTTTCTCCAATTTCCTTGAAGGCCAGAAATCCGAAGCTGATAGAGTGGTGCACATTTTGTCCTCTTCAAGAAGCCGTCTACTGTCAAAGTCTGTGCTAGTAAGTGAAAGCATTTTGCCTTGTGGATGTCTTCTGAACGTTTGGACCCATCTTCAGCACCTTTGCATTCTATTCTTGATTTTCTTGCAAACCTTTTTCAAGCTGAATGTAATTGCACCACTGTTAAAGTTTTGATGTGATGTTGTCTTTTTCAACCATTTCTCAACTGGTGGGTTTCAGATCCAACCTCTTGTCCGACTTCAGCTGCTTTTCAGACTTAGGATCTATAGTTGAAGTTCCCTCCCCTTACTCAAAATCTCCTCCAGACCCTGTATTACCTGAGATCTTGTTTGCCGCTCTTAGTGTCTGATATGGTTGAAGTAGCTCAAGTTTCAGATAAGTGAATTTTTTAAATCTTTTTTCAGCTGTCTTTTCAATCCTGTTTAGAGTTTGCTTTATTTGTATCTCCCTTGTTAGTGGAAAACACACAAAAAATATCTTTTGTGTGTGTGTATATAGGCTTTGTGTCTTCGTGTTTAGAATTCTGGTATCTTAGGTTACTTTCACTAGTATTTCCCATCCTTTATCCCCCTTACGGGCTTTCCGTGTTACCATTGTTGGTATCTGACTTTTCTTAGTCTGTGCTACTGTTTTGTTCTTTCTTTATTGTGGTTATTGGCAGTTATGTCAGACAAGCCTAGCGGCTTCAAAAAGTGCACTTCCTGTGGCCATAAGATCCCCATTCATGGTGCTTTTATCATTTAGGGGTGGCTCACCTGGATGAAGATTCTGATATTTGCTTGAGGTTCCATGACAGAGCTTTGGTCGAGCATAGAAATAAGTTATGTTGAAAGTTTTGCTTCTTCCTCCGCCTTTGGCTGTAGCTTCTCCTCCTGTTAGGAAGCCTTAGGTTAAATCTAAAGGGGACAAAAGGGAAAAGGCACCTGAGAAGGAACTTGTTAAGTCTAAAGAGCCAAGGAAGTGTTCTCCTGATGACGGTCCTCTCTTGGCGCCAACTTTGTCTCCACCTGCTAAAGTTTCAAGGACCTTGGATCTGACTACTACTACTGATCTGACTCATTCCTCTTCCAAGTCACTTTCTAGGAGTCAATTTGTTTTTCTGCCTTGAGTCTATACCTTCAAGACTACACTCTCCTTTTCTGTAAGATATGCCCCGTAGGGCTTTGAGACCATTGTCCACTTCGTCAACCTTCACGTGTACTAGGAGCTTATCTGAAGCAGATGTGATTCATTTCTGAGTTCTGCTTTGTGTCCCATCAGACCCATGAGCTTTGCACCATTGCAATCCCCTATTGCTGCTCCTATTCTGATCCACCCTTTGGCTTTGGATGTTTCGGACCTGAGACTTCTAGGACTGTCGGTATTAAATCCGAAGGTTTCATCCTGTTCGACTTCAGCATCCCACTGACGGAGCCAGAGGGATCTCTGAAACATAGCCTCACCCCTGGATCCAGGGGGGCTCGAGGCGGAGGCTTTTGGGGGCATCTCTTCCCATTGGAGCTTTGGAGTTCAGTAGCTCTGCTCTGACGTTTGCTTCGAGGCAAGGTCAGAGAGGTTATTTGGGCTACCCTAGTCAGGCGGCTTTGGCTTCTACTGGGGTGGTTCTGGGTTCTCTCTGTTTACGCCTTTGAATCAGTGGAGACAACTTTTCTTGTGTCAGATGTTAGGACACCCTTGTCCCACTTAGTGCCTCCCCCTGTGCCCACTGCCTGCCTTGGGTTCTGAGCCTGCTTATTCTGTTCCATCAGAATAGTGGGGCCATTACAATCTTGAGAAAGTCCTCTAACAGGACTTCCAAGTCTTTCTTGGGATATCCCCCTGTGAAAGTTCCCAAGAAGCACAAGTGCAGGAGGGGGCACATTGACTCTCTGCAGGAGTCACTAACTTCTTTAAGGTGGAGGGTCCCCCAGGTCACTTCTTGAAGACATCTCATTTAGAGAGATCTTTGAATTTCTAGGATAGAAGTGTAGTTGATCCTCTGAAGCCCTTTCCCTGGAGTAATTTGTGTTTCTGAGGCTTATAGAGCTGGCTCGGCTACTGACTGGGTATTCCCACTGGCGGATGAAATGGTGGATTTGATTTCATGTTGAACATGGAAGCATACAGTTGTGGCAGAACCAATCCCCAAAAAGCCAGATAAGAATTTACTTGCACCCAAAGACTGTACCCACTGGAGTAAGGTCCTCCCAGTTGATTCTGTGGTGGTGACGGCAGCCACTAAAGTAACTTCCTGAGGAAAATCCTTGTACAGATTCAGGAAGCAAATTTATGTAACCTTTGCTGTCTGATCACTAAGTTACTTGCCACACATAACAAAGGTCCAGAGGGACTTGAGCAATGAGATTTCCAAGTTCCTTTCCTGGTTTATGTCTGAGGAGGACAAGAAAACAATGTTCCCATCTGGCAACCCTTCAGTCCATCCTGAACACCTCCATGTACTTAATGACAAGAGTGTGTTTCTTGACCTGCGGAGCCTTTCAAGATGTCCTTCATCAGGACTGTTTTTGATGGATCAACTCTGTTAGCACCCAAAGTAAAAAAAAAAAAAAAAAAAAAAAACTCTCCAGGAGCGAACAGGATACAAGAACCCTGCCTACTGTAGGAATGAAGTTTTCTATTCCTCAGAAGACCTTTTCTCGAAAACAGAAAGGGGTAGGAAAAAAGCTTTTTCCCAGGATTCCTATGGAGATTGATCCCTCCCACCCACACCTAACAGGGGAATTAACAGTGGTAGATGTTCCCCACGTGGCAGAGGAGGCTTGCAAAACCAAGGCTTCAGAGGTCCATTTAGTGAGAATCCTTATCCGCACTCATGAAGGATTACCCAACTGCTACGATTTAGAGGCTTGGACATCCATCAGCAAACATGTCTCAGTGTAGACTACAAAACCCTGAGGATATTACATTCCCTTTTCCGACCCTTCCCCAGCAAAATCAAGGAAAGTTTCCACTGTGCCACTCTGTCAAAGGAAAGGCGCAGCTTTAGAGGTCAAAAAGCTGCTAGCAAAAAGTCATTCAAAAGGTCCCACCAGACCAGCACAGGTTCATATGTTCTTCAGCATTCTTTTTGTTGCCAGTGGAATACAGAGACCTCAGGCCAATTTTGGACCTAAGCCTTTCAAATCTGTTTACAAAACACTCAAGTTCAGAATAGTCATTTTCAGTCAGTACTTCACTTCTGAGGTAGGACATTTGGATGTGCACAGTAGAGTTACAGGATGCATACTATTACATCAGTATATACAGAAATCAGAAAAGATTGCGATGCGAGATTGGAAACGGAATTTGCAATGGAACAATGGGAAGACATGTATGGCTCCCAAGTATGCAACAAAGTTCAGAAGGTTTAAGAATTTTTTTGGAAGTGTTTGCATATGTGTTTTACACCCCAAGCAGACTTCAAAAAAATTTTCTTCTGGTCGATAGCAGATGTTGGAGATGTGATGGGGGAGAAAGAGGTAACTGGAAAAATATGTTTTGGGAATGTAATGGGTTGACAGATTTAAAAAAAATTCCCTACAGAGTACTCTGTCAGAAATATTGGAGTAAGCAAAGGGCTGTAACTAAGAAAATGATTTTTTGGAGCGGCATCACTGGATCTGAATTGCCTTGCTATAGTAAGGACTTGTTAAGCTTATATTTGTTAATGGACAAAAAAGTGATGAGTGGAAAATGGAAATGAAAGTTTAAACCAACTGTATTTGAAGTATTGAATATTGTAAGAGATAATTGAACTGGATGAGGGATATTTAGAAAAGGGAAAGAGCAAATCACTTAGAAATGAAATAAGTGGAAATTGTGGGAACAGTACATGCAGAATATCATTGAAGAGGAGGAGGGAGATTTAAAGGAAGGTGGGAATTGAGCAATTAATGTAATGTTGAGCTAATGATGGTTATAAGGAAAGAACCCACATGTGATGTATAATGGGATATAAAGGGAAAAAATGTTAATATGTTTTTTGGTAATGTCCATTTGCGCATGCGTTAATTGAAAATTCATAAAAGAATTATGATACCTTTTAACTTTTGCTGAGAATGTGCAGCTGGTACTGAAGGAGCCCAAAAATGCTGCTACTAGAAAATCATATATATCTGAGTGGAAAAGATTAATAAACCAAAATGCAGAGTATTAGAATGTAAGATGAGAGATGAGCAGTTCAGATTCAGATCAGGTTGCATCATAACTGACCCGATGTTTCAAGTGTGACAGATAGTGGAGAAGAAGCTAGAGAGGAGGAAAGAATCCAACTGGGCATTCCTAGACTTGAAGAAAGGTCCCAAGAAAGCTTATCTGGGCAGTACTGGGGTGGTTCAAAGTCCCAGAAACATTGGTAGAATTAGTGCAGGCTGTGTATAAGGACCCAATGTCTCAAGTATGAACAGTGTTCAGCCTGACAGAGGGGCTCACAATGGGAGTAGGTGTACAGCAGGATTCAGCTTTGAGCCCACTGCTGTTAATACTGGTGATGGACTACATTCGCAAACATGTTTTGGGGGCAGATCAACAAAGTTGCTGCATGCAGATTATGTGGCATTACAGGCAGACTCTGAGCAAGAGCTTCAGCAAAGGGTAGGGGAATGGGATGCTAAACTGAAGCCAGGATGACACTAAGCGCAGATAAGACAGTGGTAATGTCAGAAAATTGGGGAACTCAGAAGAAGTTGAGAATTGAGATAGAAGGGAAGATAGTGGAACAGGTAAATAGCTTCAAGTATCTGGGAGGGGTGGTTGAGGAGAAGGGAAGTCTGAATAAAGAGGTCAAAGTTAGAATCAGAGGGGCTGCAGCCAGCTGGCATAGAGACTCAAGTGTAGTATATGACAGGAGAATGCCAAAGAAACTGAAAAGTAAGTTGTACGAGACAGTGGTGTGGCCAGTACTACTGTATGGTACAGAAACTTGGGCATTAAAGCAGAGCAGATGAAGAAGCTAG